>NW_017100347.1:856768-857339 GCF_001263275.1 Habropoda laboriosa | reverse complement strand
ATATATTCAAGTCAAAATAAAGTCAAGATATTAACAAAAGTAGTTATTATTTGTTACTTGTTTAACAAAGAAACAAGAGTTTTTATGAACATTTACAGCCACAGCATAAAAGAAATTTGAACGTATTTGCAATATAAAATTCCATCAATTATTTACTTACTTCTTTTAAACATTTTTTTTAATAATCTAATAATTAGATCAGCAATAGAGAATATCACATTTCTATTCAGATTTTAAAATGTAACTTAATGAAATCAATAATTAATCCAGAAAATTTGTAATCAGTTAGTTATTTAAACAAACAAAGAAAAATGGTAAATATTTAACAACTAACGAGTAATTTTGTGACTAGATAAACAATTTTTTAAGATTCAAATGCTTTTAGTTACGAAATTTATTTTCAACGTCCATTATTCGATAAATAAAATTATTCTTTTATCAACATCCATGGTTTTCAAAAGTTTCTTCGCCAGAAGATGTTTTTGGGCACGTAACTAATATAGAAAAAATGTGTTTAAGTAAATATTACTGCGTCAAACGAAATTTCTCCAAAAATCTAAAAATTTATATA
>NW_017100347.1:838741-856657 GCF_001263275.1 Habropoda laboriosa | reverse complement strand
TGTGACACTTTATGTGATACATCTTGTATAATAAAGGACAGTAACACAAATAAAGTGACACATAAAATAATAACAAACATGTATTTCCAAAACGTTTTACAACAGAAAAAATAATAGTGGCACACTTGAATAACAATATTATTGCGCAATTGAGAAGGAAAGTTTATATACTTTGTTGCTAGTTTCTTCCTCGTTATCCGAAAACTCCTACGTAGCGGATAAGACGAGTTAACTCGTCATTGAAATTTAAGCTTTATACTCACTCGATGAAAGTTGATATATGATTTTTTATCTGCAACATGGAAGCAATGAACTTTTTAGAGCTTCTTTTCAATTGAAAAATTCAAATAAAAATCCTACATTTTTCATTATTTTTCAAGCCAATTGTTTATTTACTACTTATCAATTCTCCTGTAGAACCTTTTCCATTCGATTTTTCTTTTTTGTTTTTGTTTACTGCAAATTTTTCCGCGTGTTCTAATTAATTTTTCCATTTCATTTTAATACACTCAATCAGATCGATTTATATCTAGACTTCGTGATGGCGTTTTTAAAATGTGGACACTCTGAATCTATGTTTGCACAGCATTGTTGTTTTATTTCTGCTCGTAGAACATATTAACTCAGTTCGATCGTTTAATTGTGGAATACTCTGTATACTGTTCATCGTATAATTAGAATCATTATATTGCAAAGATCATTTTATCAAAGATTTTCGTTTAGTATTAGTTTGGTCCATAATTTCGTGCGGTTTTTCCCCGGATGTGAAAACTTCAGTTTTTTTTTTTTTAATAAGTATTTAACATGATTTAATCAATGACGTATTCTCCACAATCATTGTTCACAATTTCTTCCCAATGTTTAGATGGTTTTTGTGAATAAGAAATTCTAGAAAAATTCTAAAATGCAACTCGGGCACTTTCCGTGAACAACGCTACTTTACCTAAAGTCTGACTTTTAAAAAATTTAAGCTACTCTTAAAGTGAATATTACAGCTTGTTCTCGCGTATGTAATCGTAAGACTTGTATATTTTTGAACATTATACGTTATTATACATGCATATATCGGTCAATCACAGTATAGATTAATCTATATTATCGGGTAATGGTACATTAAGGTACATTACGAAGGGTAATAATACATTAGCTAGTAATGTATAGTAATAATATAATGTAACACCTTATACTGTGGTTGACCAATATATGTGTAAATAATATATTGTTGAAACACTATGCAAAGTGAAATTAGATAGAGAATTTAGAATAAATATACAGGATTTTAATAAAGAATTCCCCAAAAAATTAAAAATTCCTCAAGTAACTTTAAAATTTCTAAAAAGAAAGAAAATTCAATACAAAAATACAGTTACCACGGAAATAACTTCGAAATTCCCCCAAAAAAGTTAAAAATCCTAAAGCAACTTTAAAATTTCCAAAAAGAAAAAAAATTTAATATAGAAATACATAATAAAAAATAAAAAATTCCTAAACTAGTTTGAAAATTTCCAAGAAGTTCTTTGGAAAAGGAAAAGGAAGTAAGGTCCCAGGAATGGGGAGAGATGATAGTTGACTGCGTTCGAGTACTCGAATGGACAATACCGTTTCGATTTACATGTTTTGTTTTATAACCAATTTTATGAATATTTGCAAATGAAGATTATCCGGTATTCAAATCATTCGTCACATTGTCATACCTGTTTACTTATGTTACTTTGCATTTATCTAACAGTCCTAGTCTATTATCTGTCTCGATATAATTTGCAAAAAATTATATTTATAAAATCGAATTTTAATTGCACCTAACCTAACCTATTTCTCTTATCGTTAATTAAAGTGCTCTTAAAAATAATTTCCCTCTCCTATAAATGTATATAATTACTATAATTATATTACTGTAATAATACTGGTTAATGAAAAAAATTTGTAATCATTTATATCGGTTAGTCGTGGCCAAAATGTTTAACTCGAGAAAATAATTGTTGTACTATAAATTTGTTGCATTAAGGTTATAACAATTAGGGTCACTGCTTTCTTTTATTGGTCCAACCATCACGCTTCGTTGTATCGATAAATACAAGTTTATAACACAGCACATGTACGAAGTTTATAACTTGAACTGTTTTTAAAAGATTATTCAGCGATTGTGGTATTTTATTGGCAATAATGGAGACCACGCAAAATCAAAGTTGAACAAGATTTACGCCCCGACTATCTACCCGTACCGAGAACGTCAATATAGTTGCTATATATTTTCATTTCATCATTGGTTACACACTAAACGGATAACAATACATCTGCATAGCATATTTTTTCAATTTAATATCATGTGAAATAATAACATACGCAGTATAGGACAATAACCATGACGCATGCGTTATAATAATAACGATTACTTTCCAATTATTACACCGTCAGCAATTACAACTGAATAACTAATTTCACTGATCATGAAATAACACTAATAAAAGAATTGCAAGTTTGTATCATGGTTATTTCGCGGAGATTCGATTTCGCAGCTTTTGCATTCATCACCGCCTACATTATCACCTTAATTACGTGACTAATCACCGAGTACCGTTGAAAAAGAAAAAGAAAGAAAAAAATAAAATCGTCGAATAATCGAATCCTAAGATTGTAGATGCAATAAAATGGAAATTCGTAAGCTACCCTCTGGCAAATACAATTTAAAATCACAGTAGCACAATACAATTTCACAGTTCTCCCGAAAATAAGAGAAAATATATTTAAAAAAAAAAAAGCTCAGAAAAAATATAATTAACCCTCGGATAACGGGCCGGGGAATCCCGTGACCCATGCTGCGGCGCGTTACTTTATACGTATCTCGAAATCTAATCCGTAACGCATACACAGAGGCTGGTATCGCATAAAGTGTTATAAAATAAATTTTCTTCAAAATTATTAAAAACAGCGAGGAAATTCTTTTCCCGTAGTTTTTACGGTTTGTTAGGACATATTTACTTAGTTACTTCTTTTACTCAAGTACTCAGTACTTCGCTGATCTCCCAGCGAGATGTTAAAAGGGGGCCTCTCTTCGTTTTTATTTATTTTTTTTTTTTATACGTTTTAGTAGATCTCGTTTAACTGTCAAGACTAATCGGTTTGGTTAGTCCACGTTACCTCTTTCGACTTAACCCTTTGAGGACGATAGACTCATATATGCGTTCACAAAGCGCTATGAACGCAACCAATAAACTCATACTTCTAAGCAATAAAAATAGTTGGAGCGATCGTGAATTCGAAAAATTTAGTTTGAAAAACAAAAAAAAGAAGAAAACTGAAGTAGTGACCTAATTATGTGTAATACAAGTAATCAGTACTTGGGCATGGTAGACAGTTCTCCGTCCGCAAAGGATTAAGGCGAATTTTCAATAACCCAGCCTTTGTTGTGGAAGGATTTAAAACAGTGTTGAATGATCGAGCGAAATGAAAGAAAGATGTTTTACCTCGTTGATGTGCTTGTAAGTTTTGATGAGATCGACACTGAGTTTTCTAAGGGGTGCCGTAGCTGGATCACGAAATCTATGGGGTATCCTGGCTTGCATGGCGTGAATATCCGCGGGGGTTTCTTGGGGAACCCCGCCGGTACCGCTACCGGCACCGGCACCCCCGCATACTGTAGGGGGTAACGGCTCTTCAGCTACCAGACGACCGTAAAGAGGTGCGCCTCCGCCTCCGCCGCCGCCTCCGCCCGTACCCGCCCTTCCGCCTACTGAAAATTAAGCATCACAAAATTAGTATACAGATCGTTGATACATGCATCGATAATTTATTTCGTTTAATTTACAATACATTTGAAAAATATTTCAATCGATACCTAATTTCTTTGTTTCTTTTTTTTTTCGAATAATTCAGCTATTTCAGTCAATTTCGCTAACTTCGAAAAAAGGAAATGTGTACTTTGGATATAAGTCGCTATGTAAATTTTACAAGTCGCTTGCCGAATGCTGAATTTTTAGATACTTGTAAATTCTAAATATTGAAATGAAGCAATGGAAATTTTTGATTGTTATAAAATTTACCGTTGACAACCATAAGATAGAAATTGATAATTGTACAACAGAACCGAACTGCACTTGGTTTTACAGTATGACTGGCTTGTCAGAAGATACACCTGGTTCGACCACACCGGATAAAGTCAAGTGTAATTCGAATATATTTGAATATTGTTATATTGATATCGTGAACGTTTAATTAGCGTTCAATACTAAGAGAATAGAGGTCTACTTAAAAGTAGTTTAGTCACGGTACACGCAGCACGTATATACGATGTTACGATGCACGTGATTGAGAATCCACGCAACGAGGTCACGAAGACTGACATAGGTCGTGCGATAACCAGCACGCATTCCGCTTCATTCATGTTTCTTGATACAGACTGACTTTCACCTATATACAACTATTCTCTAAAATTGCCCCCAGAGAATATTTATAAATCTCCACTACAGACCACTGCCCTTCTCAAGTAGGCATAACCCAGTGGTCATGTGCGTTAGGTAAATCAGGCGTTTTTAAGATGGCTATATTAAAATTAGATCTTTATCTATGTCTGATCACTTTTGCCATTTATTCGTTAATAAATAGAAATTTTGTAGGAAAAACAGTATTGCATGTTGAAAAAGCAGTTCAATTATATTTTTATCACTGTTACGTTGCATTATTGTTAAATCGTTGCTGTTTTGTAAATAACGAAAAATATATATATATATTTTATGTCATAGTTAAAAATTTCTGGTTAAATACACTTAGACTTTTATTTCAGGATTAGTAGTTTAACAATGTCTAATAAATGTTACTACTTGCAGTTAGGTATGAAATAATAACACACCTGGTATGCCTATTCTTTGAGCTATGCGCAAGTACTTGTACACTTTGCATAGTTCGTATATTCTAAATTTTGTTGAGTGTAAATATAGTGTTTAAATTTTCAATTTTGAACAATTTTCTGAGTTGTAAAAAAGTAATATTTATTTAAAATTTGCACTGATCTATATGATCTACTTGAAATTCGTACGATTTTAGTTCATTTTGTAAAGTTTTTATTAATCGAATTAAAATAATGTAAAACGATTAATAATAAAAGAGGTATCAAATGTAAAATCGTATGAAATAACGACAAAATATTTATATTAAAATAATCATAACATGCAAATTTTAGGTAATATATTTTATAGAAATCCTTCAAGTAGATCTTCATCTTAAAATTGTCTTTCATCATTACTGTATTATTTACATTCCCTAATTTTCCGCAAATTTTTTAACGCAGCTAATTTACTTTACGCTTTTGTTTCTCCCGGAATGTACTCAACTAATTAACAACAATTTCACGAATATCGCGTATCCATAGAGTATCCACTTTCATACGTACAGAGCTTTCATCACCAGCTCAATTTTTCAACTTTTACTTTAATCTCCTTTACAGTTCAAATCTTCGTAATTTCTCTCCTGTTATAATTCTACTCCTTTAACATTATAATAATTTCCTTCTCTCTGTCCATTTTTATGCTACTTTTTCGACAGGATAATTAACTAACAAGGTTAGGCGTCAAAGCACAGCGATTTAACCTAGATCTCCTTCTCCTATACACATTTTTTCCCCCTTTCTCTCTTCGTCACCCTCACAGATATATTTCGTATCTCACGGGTGTAACGAAAACATAATAACAATAATCATTCTTATCTCTTTTATTATGCAGTAATTCAAATATGTTTCTGTATCTTATCTGTGAATAGAAGTAAAAGAAAAAAAAAAAATGTAAACAGTAGAAATGTAGTAAAAAATGGTGTTTCTATTTGGTAACATAACGACGTTTGATTTTAAGATAAGAGTTGATAAAGGAAAACAGAAGTGTCGCCTATGCGCCACGAAGGAGACGTCTTCGTCTCCTTATAGGCTGTTTGTACGAAGAGTATCGTCTAATGCCGCTAATATACCGCGAAGGTTAGCGTCTTCCTCTAAAGGGAAAGGATAGGGTAATTGACAGGAGTCTTTGCCACCGAGTCGTCGGTGTTGCTTTACGAAAAGCAGTCTTGTCTACAAAGAGTGCCGCTTACGGCGCGAAGGATGCGTCTTTATATATGTATATCTACTAGGTACGCGACGAGCTAGGCCCGACCAATTAGGTAGGATCAGGCTCACGTATCCTGGCGAGGATACTTTTTACCTGCGACACCGCTGACTGCTCGCAGATAAATTACAATCAAAATTCTTAGTTATTCCGCGATACGGATAATTTATAATATCGTTCAACGAGAAGTAATTTTTAATAATCTAATAATAATTTTTAATCTTTTAATCATTTTTAATAATCTGTTAATTTTTAAGCTGTTAAAAATAAAATAAAGTTTATACATTTTTATAATGTGTATAGGTTATGTATGGTGCGGTATACATCTCACAGTGTTGAATGGTTCTTCCTGAATGTAATACGTTGCTATCAACTTTATAAACTTTAACCGTTTGTAATCGAGTGGCGACTGAGAAGTGATATTAAATAATTGTCACTTGGTAAATCCGTTAATCACGACAGAGAGCAGATCTAAGGATCTCCATAAATTTCTTCACCATAGTGAATATTGAAATAAATAGTATAGTTCATTTTTCTAGGTTAGTTTTATAAAAATTTCGAAGATCCGATGTGTAACCTTTTTTACAGCAAAAATATCTCCGAGTGCAAAGGGTTAATATGCAACTTCCGATTGTCAATTATTCTTCGATCTCCAGTAAACGTTGTGCTTTATAGGTTAGGAATGTTACCTCGAAGAAACGTTAAAAAATGAGACGTATGAGGAAATTTTTCTTTCGTCCGATTCGTCTCTCTTGAAACGATTTAAATTACACAAGAAATATTTCTCGCGTTATCACAGATAGAGAAGATATTTAGATGTCCTGTTTTACGTGAAATAACCTGTATGTACTTCTGAGAAAACTACGTTTTTATCATATATGTATTATCAGCGTCAAACTGGCGTTTTTGTGTTCCGAAAAATAAAAATTGTACTTCGGTGGAATAAATTTTGGACATCGTACATAGTGTTAAAGCGTGAATAATAAATAAACGAGAATTTGAAACACACTGTTTTGGGAATCCCCGGTCAGACGAATTAAAGCGAAGCTAAATCTACTATTGAAATAATAATACTAATAATTAACGATCTTTAAACTGTATATCCTATTCTACTAAAATTCTCGAAATATTAGACTACGACAGTTTGAGCAACACTCCAATTTCATTGTTTTAATTGATCTGACCAAGTGCTGCAATATTTATTACGGCTTCACGCGTTGAGAATCTCAGCACAAGGATCGAGCTCTGTTGCCGGTAACTAACGCAACCGCTTCTTACGAGTGCCAAGTGAACACGTGGCTACCTTTGACCTATTTCGATCGTAATCTTTCAATCAAATTTCCAAAACACTAAGTATATTGATACATAAAAGGATCTTATCGTAATTATCCGTTTATTCTTTCGAACGTGCTCAAGTATACAGATATACGTTCGAGATGTAATCGCTGCCGTCAAATAATATCGACAACCTTATTAACAGCCCTTAAATACCTGGCTTTTAAATTTTTGCCAATATTTTTCAACGATCGATAGTTGAACAAATAAAACGAAGATCTAGCAAGTTTAAACATTTCTTCGTATTTTCTTCGCTTAAAAAATTACTCCTATAGTGTATTCAAGGTTTCATTCGTGTCACTATTAATTCTTCTTTTTTTTTTTTTCATGGCTTTCATGAATGAAATAAATAAACAAACTCAAACCTTGAAACGACTATTTTTTTTTTTTCTTTTTCAGACGAATATAGCCAACATCCGTCGCGTGTATAGTGACTACTAAACTGCAGTTTCTATGTAGTACGTACAAGCCATTCGATATTACGTACACACTACTATTATTGGAATACCATAAGCAGATATGTTCATTGAACGTACATCCGGTTGAATGCATATATTTTCATGAACGTAACACCTGTGCGTTCAGTTGTATATTGCCTCTTTGTTGAATCATTGTTTTAAAATAGACGATAATCTACTGGCGGAAAAATAAAAATATGTTTCGTAAATGAAGCATAAGCATTGCGAAGTTGCTCGCTAAACGAGTGAAAAAGTAGCGGGTAATACAATAACGAAGAATGTAACTATAAATATAAAAATAGATGATCGGGTCAGCGACGTCTGGCAAATCGTCGTCTTGTTCGAGACAGTTGGGCAATAATGCCAAAATAAATTAGGTTATATTTTGTAAATTTTCAAAATTTTTCTTTGACATTAGTAATCTTCTGACACTGTGATTTGTTTATAAAATTTAGTTAATGTGACTGAATGTTAGTAATTTTCTGGCGTCGTGATTTGTTTATAAAATTGAATAAAAAATAACTGAATATTATTAAGGCGAAGTGCGAAGCTAAGTTACATTAAAGTATAACGCATTTTACAATAGCAATTGAATAAAAGACATATTAAAAAATGAAAACGTGTATTTAATCAGATTCGTGTATTAAAAGAAAATGAAAGCTTAAACATTATTACTTTGACTCTATTATAAATTACAAAAGCTGTTATCAATTACGCAGAGAATCGGAACTTAAGGAACAGATAGCATACAAACAGGATTTATTATTCACCATATCTATGAGGTTGTTTTTAAACAGACAAAACGATGAAATAAACATTACTCTCGATACTATAATCGGATATTGTCATTTTTCGATATAGAACGCTGACGAATAATTTTAATTGAAGTGCTTCAAACACTATATTGCTGTAATAGAATAAATTTTTTAATCCTTTTGTAATCTTCCTTTTACTAAACAATATCAAGTGTGTAATGTGTATTCGAAACTCTGATACGAACCAACGATTGTAATTAAAAAAAAAAAAAAGAATTAAATTTTAAGGATTGCAATACGTTAGTTGTATTTAAAGAAAAAGTGCGCGAAAGCACGCTTTTGAAATTGTAAATGAGATGTGAAATGTCATGAACTCCATAATCCAGGGGAATATTTTAAAAGTTTATTTATTTCTTTAGCCTTAAATATTTCCAATTTAAATGGTAACATTTAAATAATGTTGATGTAGCGTAATTGGTACATTATGAGGACAATTATTAAATCACATTGCACGATATTACAGTGAACAACGCAGTAGTTGTAAATCATGCGGTAATACTTTCGTAAGAAACAAATAAGTTTCCTGTATTGAAATATACTACGGAAACGGTACTGCTGCACAGATAATTGCGTCGTTAGCGCACCGTTTCCCTATAAGCATTCTTCAATGAAAGACATGTTTGTATAAGACTGCATATGCCCCTGCGAATGGATGAATTTGTCATTGTGTGAGATGTGAATAAATAGTTTTGTCAAAGATTATTTTCCATGGCAAAAAAAAAAAAGAAAGAAAGAAAGAAAGAAATTAGGAACAAATAGAATAATTTACAATTACCACTGATTACAAAACATGGTAATTAACATTTTTATCCTGTTTGCGATTGTAAACTCTTAGAAAATTAAATTTTTCGTAATTTCTATTTCCAGTGATACTCTTTTTCAACTGTATTTTTTATCCTGATACAATATCTTTGACCGTGTGATAAAACTAAAAATAAGCAAACACTCCGATGTGTAACTTCGAATAATTACGAATAACAAAAAGAAAAGAGGATATTTCAACGATGACAGGCGAAAATTGCCGAAAATTGTCGACCGTTTAATAATTAATTTTTAAAAATGAAAAATGTAAAAGAAAAATTTCTACTATAAATTTCAACGAGTAGCGTCAGACTCTATACTTCAGTTTCCACACACACACAAACAGATACACACACTGTATGCATGTTCTAAAAATGTGCATGCGAACAAACTGTATTATTGTCCGAATACACAAGCGCTCGCGCGCGCACATATGTACACACACGTGTTTGATTCTCTCACTCAGTGCACAACCAAACTATATAGATCAGATCATAAAAAATACATTTACCTACTAAATATAAATCGCGGGAGTAAAATACTCCCACCACCGTTACCACTGAACGTCATTATACTTTTCTCTCTTAGAGCACTGTACTCGTATTTCGGACAGCGTATCGGCATCAAGGTTGTCACGCCTAAATCAAGCATAACATGATAAAACGGAACGGAGAAAAGACCTCACTAAAATAGAAAAAAGAGAGGCGTGGAGATAAAATAAAACGATATCTTCCAAAACGCAGAAATACGACCAACTATAAAACCAAAAAAAGAAAACTGATATTAAACAATTTTTGACTAAAATAGAAAAAAAAACGGGATTTCTTGTGAAAATGCAAAACTTGATACTAAGAGAAAACTAGCCACAAAACGAAATAAACGAAAATCAGTATGAAGAAGAGAAAGATAGAGAGAGACAGAGAAAAAAAAATGATTTTGGACAATCGTTTGGCAAGAGAGAAAGAGAGAGAGAGAGAGAGAGAGAGAGGAACAAGCGAAAAGAATAACACGGTGAGGAGCGAGGGCAACGCAGGATTTCTATCCTGCAGGACGACAGCGCACCGAAAAGAGCTCGACCAAAGGAAGAAGGAGATGGGAGAGTAGAGAAAACAGAAGAGAGGATAAGGGCAGCCAGCATAGCAACAGAAAGACAGCTTCAAAACGAACAGTTGAGCGCTTCTGCTGCTGTTGCCGGTGGTGTTGCTCGCTCTTGCTGTTACCGTTACTGACTACGGAGGTCTACTGTACGACATGCATGGAAAGAGAAAAGGAGTGGGAGAGGGAAACGATAAAGTTGGTGCGCGCGCGCGCGCGAGCGCACGCTACCCCGTGTATATGTGAATGAGATAGGGGGTGAGCACGATAGCAAAAGAGTCGCGTATTGATCGTGTCGCACGGGGGTGGAGCAACCGCCGACCGACTGGCTGGTCTGTCTTCTATACCGGCGCGAGTTGCGTTGAGAGAATGAGACGGAAAATGTGAAAGGAGAGACAGAGACAGAAAGAGAGAGGAGAAAGAGAGAGAGTAGCCCTTCGAGAACAGGGCCTCCGTCTGTATATCAACACCACAGGCTATAATAGAAAGTATCGAGGACGACCAGGAGAAGACGGTGCGCGTCGCCTTGAAATCAGGTGACCGCAACTTATACCAGTCATTCATTCTTCTTTTCCCTTTGACGCCTTTTTTTACCCTTGTATTTCCTTACGAATAAATCAGAGAGAAAAGATTATTACGTGCCCCACGCACCAACGATTACGAACAATCGTAACCCCTTGATCTTTTTCGTCGAGATACACAAGACAACAGAGATACGTATATGTATATATATATATATATACGTTATATACGAGAGGAAATAGCCTAATTGGACAATCGACATCAGCAAGTTCCGATGCTTTTTCACGTAACTCGAAGGAAAACACGATGTGAAATGTATCCCTTAATATCGTTTATTTGAACTTCTACGTCTGGTACTTGTGTCGCTCAGGTGGGCTTCTGCGTCTTTTTTTTTTCTACTTTATATTTTATGTATCTGCAGCTCCGTGTAACGAGTATTTTCCTATAATCTGGTTTAAGTTGTAATCTCCGATATACTTGACAATCGTGAAATTTCGAATTTGAGTTTAATTTATGTGCATGTGGAAGGTTTTATTCGACGTTTTCGAAAAAGTCAGACTTTCATATTTAACGTACGATTTTTTTTTTTCGTTCGATTTTTCAACGTGTTTTATGTCAGACATAGAAAACTTTCAGTTTTTTTGAAAAAGCGCAACAACGAAAAAATAACAAACAGCTAAATTATTAAATTTTTTAAAGAGAATTCGATAAATATTAAATAATTTTAATTGTCATTTCAGAATTTTAAATAAGTTATAAATTACTCCGACTCTGGTTGCAAGTAGAGAAATGTAGATTTCAAGAAAAGTGTTATTTAAATTTTAAGAATAATAGCTTTATCTGTTAAAACACTTGTAAAATCTGATTTGAAACATTGCTCTGCACCAAGATTCACCGAGAAATAGTGTTGTTTCGTTGCACCATATGTTATGGTTACACCATGAAACAAACATCGTATACTCGACAACATAACGAACACTAGAAATTATTACAATTTATTTAATTAGTTTAATTACTTTTAATTCCATACTATAAATCCAAATTTTTTAAATAAATTTTAAAATAGCCACTAGATTTTCGACAAAATGTCTTTTAATATCAAATATATCTTCTTAGTAGACAACAAAATAAAATTTAACCAAAAAGTACCTTCGAAATGTAAATTTCAAAAAAATTATAAATAACCATAAAGAAAAAGATAAAAACAAAGAATGTTAGAAAAAATACAACATATACAAAGATGTTGTTTTCGAGTATATAATATTTTGTTTATATGTTTAAATAAAATTATTCTACTTGTGATCTTACTAATCTCACTTATTTGTGTACCGCGCCTACTCTTCGATACATACACTTTGATGTTATCAGTGTGACTTTATTGTACACGCATATTATGTCTTCGCCGTAGAATAACATTCGAGAATCTTATTAGAACTTCATTTGAAACGGAAACTTATTGCGGTCTCTTAATGCACAATTATAGTTTAAACGGATTAAAGTTAAACTGGTGATGTTCAGCTACGCATCTCGTTTGCTTACAACGTTTCTAAACTGTACAGAAACACAAACATGTATAATTTTTTTCTTCTATAATATATACTGAAAAAAATAATTTTAGAATGAAATTATAAAAATGATAATAATTCCCTCTTTTAACAATGCATTACTATGACTATTTAGTATTATTAGTATCTTTACTATTTCTATTCAGTGTGACTACTGTTAACAGGTGATATAATAATCAGGTTGCTGTCTTTTTTGTAACAGAAAACACCTTGTAACTTTTATGGCGAACAAAAGTTTAAAAATCGACATTCACTTGTGGCATACTAACATCTAAACTATAATGCTACTCTTTGCAGTTAAACATTGCCAATTGTAATTGCAGTTACATATAATAACTGAATGTTAAATTAAGAAATATATCTTTCAATGCAATTTCAACTCGCATTAAAGTGACATTATGATACTTATATAAATAATACCAAATCAGCACATACGTTCTTATTCGTGTCTTAACATTTTCTCTTTGTAAATTATTCCACTGTTACGAGATACTTTTACCTTTAGTGTTAAACAACTGAGATACGTGCATTGTAACAATGATTGCACGTTCATTGAATGAATTTTATGAAATTTCAAATAAGTGAAAATCTGGCTGGGTAATTATGCAAATATCATACACGATAGAAACATCTTTCGCCTTCATTTCTGTGTACTCCCAGAGAAAAAGAAGAATTAAAATTTAAGATCTATATTCGCATTGAAAAATAACTCTTTCGTTAAATACTTTGCAACTTTTATCACCGTTTTCGAGCAACTTTTCTCGCCGAAAATCTGCATAAAAAACATGTCGTCGATCTCGTTATGCAATGAAAAAAAAATTAAAATTATGATTTTAACTTTGAAAAATTTTATTTCAAATGCTTAATATTTGTTATTTTTTCTTATTAGATAGATTATCGTTTCAGCGAAGAACAACAAAAATTGAATTCCATCGAATGCTTTCTCGATATATCCTACAGAATCCAAGAAGACTTCTTCACCGTTCAAAACATCTTTATTAATTCCGGCCAATTCTAATGGATCATCATTAATCGGCATTAACTTTCCATTTCACTTGTTATTTCCTTAATTGACATAACTACTTTTAAACTTTCTCAGTCATTTTCAAATGCTATATTTATTAGTTAGATTACAAAATTAATATATATATATCCGCGTTGTATTTCCCCCTACCGGAAATATAATACTAAACGATGAAGATGAAATCTGTGTTTATTTAGATTCGAATGAATTTACTTGCTTCGAATTTCAATCAGAGAGTATATTCAATCGTAACAGCTCGAGATCCAAGTGTATGCGTTCTACAAATCTAAACGAGCTTAACCCATAATCTATTTTCAAACCTAATAAATTAACAAATTAATAAATTAATCAATAAGTTCCAAAGGCTTTCGAAGGCCTTTTCATAAATAAATTAACAAATTCTAAGGCTTTCAATGCTTATTTTTCAATGCAAATAAATCCTGGTTTAATCTCATGAATATCATTATTTCCTATAATTAAATAATTATATTATATACTTCACGTACGAACTTTTTCACGAATTCATATTCTTTATGAATCTTTGTTAAATGCAATGCTGAAAGCGTTGCAGTATTCAAAGCTGCTGTTAATTATATACGTACAAGAATAATTAGTAATAAAATGTTCAATTCTCAAAATCGATATTTACGAAAACCTATGTCTTATATGAAAAAAGTATATTTCGCAATTTCTGCTTATTCCTTTATTAGGAATTCACTTCCGGGTTGTATCACGAATACTGGGACACCTTGCATACTGCCTTTTCAGGAACACCAAGTTGCGATTCATATGTAGATTACAAATGTTCAAAATTGACAATAACACTTAAAAATCGAATGTCTGCTTCGTGTAAAATATGCATTTTTCATTCGTTATTTATCGTGAAAAAAATTGTAAAAGTTACTGTACACGTTTTATATAACATTCAGCAAGTGATACGTCATTTCGTCGTAAAATAAAAGTAACGCGTGATTATGTTACTATTACCAATGGTTCAAATAAATTCATCTGAATTTCGCTACTTTAAAAATAATTAAACTGATGATATCGTACTGTCTAATTGCAAGTACCAATATCTTCTTAAAAACTACAAAATGCATTTCTCTTTTTACTATAATATAACAATATTATAGCAATTACAAAAAAAAATAGTTCATAAAAATGAACTGTTTATTTTATAATTTAAAATTGCTGTAACTTATTACAATCCATAAAATTCTATCATGCCTGAATAGTACGAATAAAAAATTATATTTTCACAAAAGCATGCATCTAGACGAAATCATACAAGGAGGATAACTTTTCGTCTTTTACATAAACAAAACACAAACATGCATAACGAGTTCGATAAGTTACTTTGTTAATCAATATCCAGCAATTTCTTAGATTTGCACGAATTGCAATACAGTTAGTTTTTCTTAAATTCTACGTACAGTTATTCAAGTGAAACTGAAGTAGTTGTCCTCAAATGACTCAGTTACGTGTTACTCAATTTGAAATAGTGGAATTATTTTACAAGCTGGATCTTGATTATGCAAACGTGCCACCTTCGAGCGCACTGCTAAACAAAGTATACCACAAAAAATTGTATTAACACGTTGCTGAACTATTTATCTATTTTCTTTTTTTATTTTAAATATCTGCACATCTCAGTGCAATTCGACAATTTATCAAAAAACTTCGAAAATATTGCAAAATTCATATACTTAAGATACAGAAAATTTTATTTCAATAGCACGTTTAAAAATGTCTTAGATCAATTTAAAATCCTTACTCTAAATTTTCTCTTGTAAGAAATATCACACGAAAATTAATTAAACTTTCTCTAAACTTAATTTCGCGAAAAATAAAGATTGTCGATCGATTGAAAATTTGAAAATCCCTACTCTAAATTTTCTCTTGTAAGAAATATCACACGAAAATTAATTAAACTTTCTCTAAACTTAATTTCGCGAAAGATAAAAATTATCGATCGATTGAAAATTTGAAAATAACGATTACGTTCGAACTAAAAATGAAAACACGAAACACACGATCTAACACGGTATTTGTCATCTCTGAAAATATTTCTGCTGTTGTTCCGAAAATTTCAATTATATACTTATTTTTACACCTGTAACAATTATTTATACAGCTACAGCTCTTTAACAGGTTCAACGCCTGCTAGTGTCGGTTCTTTAACCGAGAGATATAAAATAACGTTAGAAGTAGAAGGAGGAGACAAGACAAAGAGATGATACTAGAGGTATAGACTGCCAAGTCGAAAATACATATCAGTCACTAACCGACCGAACGATCTAGTCTAAAGTCTTTGAATTTTTCGAGAGTCGCCGATCAGGCATCAGTCCAAAAATGAATCCCACTCTATACTATTGCCAGAGTTGTTTCTCGCTGCTTACAAATTCAACTTTCTCTCTTCTCGTTCCTCGTATGTTTTACTTGTATGATTGTTGTTTTTCTTTTTATCGTTATCCAGTTACATAGATCTTTATAAACTCTGTAGATTCGTTGTAAACAAATTAATAAGACGTTAATTCTTTCAATTTGAGTAGGATTTACTCTTTAAAAGTTTTATTGGTTTGTTAGATTTAGGAGAATAAGGCATGGACAAATTTTATCTATTCCTTTTTACAGAACCTAAATGTAATAATCTTAAGTGTGAATATCTTGAAACTATCATATGTGATAATGGAGATCTTTGAATGAATCGAAGCTACTTTTAGGTATCACTAGTTAACAAAATTTTTGTAAAGGTTTCATTTAAGAAGTGTATTTTGACTTTATACGTAAAACAGTAAGATCTACTCTGATTATTTGAGTTTTCTGCCCTCGACACTTAGGTTGAATGGAAATTGATCCAAAATGATTATGATAATTAAGATCAGATATAATTGTCGAAATTTTTATTACTTAAAAGTGTAAATGAAAATAATCAAAAAATTAATAAACTTATATATTGTCAAGGTTTCAACAATTTCGATCACAATCAAATTTCTTTTGATTATTTTCTTGGTACAATATCTGAATAAAAGGAATCGCTTGATAGAAGTGTATTATCTCACACGTAGATCTCGAAAGCAATAAAAATCTTGCGCTATGCAATTTACCGTGATTAAATAAATCGTTGCAAATCAGTTACTTCTGAACGAAATATTTCTTGATAAATGTAATTAAAATAAAAATAATATTGTTGTCAAATAAAAATTAACGAGCATTAAAATTGATTTGAAATTTAATTAATTCGCATGATCATCTTAACTCGAAATATTATAAATAGCCAAATATTTGTAAACAGTTAATGAAATGATAAAAAAATCATAGTTGTTTTTAATAACGTAAAGTTCGGCGATGTTCAATACTGTTTGGATATTTAAACAGAAATAGTAAAAATACATACAAACAAAGTGTACATATAACACGAAACAGACGTATTAAATATTCGAGCGTAAAGCTCTCGAAATGAATCATGTTTTCAGATATTCAGACCTTCGTAAGAATTTCTCCATATTTTGATTGCTTATCGTTATTAAGATAACGTTAGATATAATCTATAATACAATAACCACGATGTGTTTCGTACTGAGCAAACACGTAAGTATTGTCCACGTGTATAAATTGTACAAAAATGCAAATGACGAAGAACAATCCCAATAGCACATTAATAATCCCTCTACGCTCTTAGTATCGTTTTATTAAATTTAACAACTTTTAAAAAGGCTTGAAATTAAAACGTGCGATAAATGTACTATTGAGAAGCAACACGTGTTTGTACAAGAGTCGATATTTAGGATAAGATTTTCAAATCGAAATATATCGCAACCACGTGAAAAATTGTATCCTTTCAGAAACAACGGTGAGCCACGACTTTCCAATTAATACAATCCCTTGGGTATACATATACAAGTGACCTTGAGAAAAAGAAAAAAAACCTGAAACCTCTTCCAACTTTACCGAAAATAAACAACATTCTTACAAATACCTTACCAACAACAACACACGCATTCACAGGTCGTCTGATCTAAGAAATAAAAAACAAAAAAAAAAAGCAACACACAAGAAGGGAAACTTGTTCGCGATAAATTGTATCTCTGAATCTCGAGTTACTCTAATTGTAACATTCGTTGGAGTAACATTCCTTAGGGGATGAGATACGTGGCATCGTAGACGCACATGTATTCGGAAAAATCTGGCTATTGGAAGAATGGATATACAAAA
>NW_017100347.1:835213-838516 GCF_001263275.1 Habropoda laboriosa | reverse complement strand
CCCTTTTTCTCTTCTTTCTTTCTCTTCAGCCCTTCTTTTCCAGGTGTTCTTTTTTCACGGTATCTTTCTTCTCTCAATCACTACACCCTTGTTTTTTTCAGCTTCTTTCGTCAATTCTCTCTTTCTTTCTCTCTCTCTCTCTCTCTCGCTCTCTCTCTCTCTCTCTCGCTGTTCGCGAAAAAATTTTTCAGTCTTTTTTCTTGCAAAACTAAGGTAGTTATTCTTTACGAATAAGGATTCTTCTATATATAGAAGAAAGACGATCGATTTAGAACGAAGATTATAGAAGAAAAAAGGCTCGATAATAATCGTCGTGACACTGTATCCCTTCTTCTTTCATTTGCCTCTTCCTTCCCCTTCCTCACCAATGTTCTATCACTGTTTTCGTATATCCTTCTAAGAGAGAGAGAGAGAGAGAGAGAGAGAAAGTCCTCCGAACCTTCTTTCGTTCAAGGACTTCTAAACGTCTTCTCGCTCGTTTCTTCTCCTCGTTTCGACGTATACGTATCTTCTTTTCCCTCATACGAAAAATAACTCTTATTTACAGACACACACTGAATCTTTTTCTTTTTCACTCTCTCTCTCTCTCTTTTTATCGCGCAATCCACGAATGCGTGTACACGCTTTTCGTTACTCCTCCCTTGTTCAATCCTTTGCGTTTTTAAGTCTCTTTCCGTTCTTTTAATTTAACTTTACTAGTTCCCGACAACGATGCGTTCAGTTTCCTCTTCCTTTCTATTCCTACCAGTCCTCTTCCCTTCCTACACTGCAAATTCCACTTTTCAAGAGAACGATCTCTCATTCAATTTCACTATCAACTTCCATGATCCTCGGATGCAAGTGTCTGAAATCATACAAAAACACATTTCCTTACTACGTTGAATGTTTGGCGTTGTTCGCTTCCGTTCTACCGCTAATTAAAAACAATCATAAGTTCTTGCAAAAGGCGACAATCGGAAAATTCTTGTGAAAAATTTCGTTCGACCAGCATATGAGTTTATCGATTGCGAATTGTGACGTACGTATATATAACCACGTGTACCACCTGTTCTTCTTCTCCTCTTATTTCTGTTTTCGAGTGTCGAAAAAAATTAATTTCATCTCTTCGAAATTTTCACATACGAAGAAACTTGAAAATAGTCCTAATATGTTTCCAATTCGAATTACTCATTTGTCACCCGGTGTACTAAAGTTGAAGTAACAATTGACGCGCGTTCTTCAAATCCAAAAGATACTTGTTACTAAATTTGTTACACGTGCAGTCCAACTTTAACTCTTCCAAGATGAATTATAAATTATATATATATATACTTTTTGCAGACCTCCAAACAGCTATACAGCTATTAAAATGTGTATGAGAGGTCCATACTCTTTTCGATAAAAGTAACATTATATCCAAAGTATACTAAACATATTAATATTTAAGATACACGCAATATTAGTTAACCGATAAAAAAAATCTAACGAAATTAACATCGTTTAATGAAAGATTCAATTTCTTGATGGTTAATGATGATTTTCGGTAATTATCCGTTACGACCACAATCATTCGATGTTGTTATTATTAATATTGTTCTTATATATTTTTTATTTTGCAAAAAAAAAAAAAAAAAAGAATAGGTAATTCACTTTTTTCCAGGAGTAAAGTAAGTCCTGTTGACATTTCTTTTAAGTATTTATAATTGAAGTTCTCAGTTTGATACACAGATTTTTAACAAAATTCCGAAAACATACTCAAATTAATAACAATAGCTTTCTTTTTAAAGAATATATATGTGTGTGTATATATATATGTATATAATATATATTTTATAATATCAGTCTCATTACTTTCAAAATATATCTCGTAAGTAAGCTACCCAATAAGTGTCGACGGTAAACGTGTCGCCTATTATTAGACGCGTCGTTTCCGCATACGCGCACGTAGGATGCATTATATACAGGTTTATTTAGTGAAAAGTGAAGTAGTCTAAAGGGTTTAGACTTTTAATCAATTTTAACAACTTTTAATTGCATCTGTATTTTACAGTATTTACTACCTTATAATGGATGATGGACTACCATAAATGAATTATACAGTCGTTGTAATCGGACGACAGTACAGCTAAAGAATCACAATGATTCAACTTTGTGCAAAATAACAACTTATAACAAATAACTTTCAAAGTATTGTGTGTGTGTGTGTTTTTTTTTCCTAGAATGCTTTACAAATTGTATTAGATATTTCTCAATTTTATTCGCTTGTATGCAGAATATTATTGAAGTACTTAACAATTAACAATTTTATCAAGTTAAATATCATGTAAAATTATTTAAAAACAACTGATAATCGATTAAATTATTTCCAAATTTCTCTACTTGCAATAACATTAAATATTCAAAATTCAATATGCGAATGTTATATCAAAATTTAGAGTTAACCTATACGATATAATAATAACTGACAATTCGAATTTAACGTTCCTTTTTTTTGTTTATCATTTAACAACAAGTAGTAATAATTCAAATATCCACATTCCAAATAAGCAAATCATATTTGCATGTAATTAGCTTCCTCAATTAATTTCAATATAATCAATTTCTGATAATTGACACTTTCCTTTCACCAGTGTGAATAAAAGATATATATATATAAATTCAATGTTACCATTACACTTATTAAGGCATAGGTAATGTAACTGATTTCAAATCATACAAATACAAAAACAATCAAGATGTACGAAAAATAAACTTATTATAATATGAAACAATAAATTACATTTCATTCATACAATAAAAAATCCTACTAACTAATTAGTTAATATTTTTTATATAGTAGACACTGTTCTAATGTAAACAAATTATGGTAAAACAACTTTTTGTGCTCAATTACTTTACAATTTATCAATTCACGTATATTTGTGTAACTAGAAAAATGAAGAAAAAAAAAAACATTATGGAACCATATGCATATAAATAATGAACTCAGAAAAAGAACTCTTATATTGTAATAGTTATTTACTAATACTATATCTGTATTTATATTGTAAACATATTTTAGAAATGAAAGTAAAAATATATTTCTATGCTGATATCATTATATAATTGTAATTAACATTCTACTCTATTATATTTTACTATTTAATCTGTGATTTATATTCACTGATTACTATTTATAATCATAAAATACAAAATATGATCCGTATTTGCATGTTAAATTTACAAAGCAAAGTGATGTTCAATATTTTTATGAGAATGTTATGCTTTTCTAGTACAGTAGATTTTCAGAAATGAATTGTGTGATAATAAAACATTTATTGAATG
>NW_017100347.1:834617-835101 GCF_001263275.1 Habropoda laboriosa | reverse complement strand
ATTTCATTCAATTATGAAAAAGTATAAAAACTTATTTGTTATATCATATTACAGATTGTTTCTTGCACTCAATTGCTATCATAACATAATTAATTTATTGAAAGAATGTCCAAATTTTAGGTCCAAGGCAGAACATACAAATAACAATTTTGAATACTATAAGATAATAATGAAGTTATAAATGATTATTTATGCCTTTAAAAAAAAGTAAGAATGAGAATGCTTCTTAAAAAAGAAGTAAGAATGAGATTACTAAAATACTTCTTACATAAAAGCGCACTTGATATTTTGAACTGAACTGCACAACTTTTAAATTTTCATCTTGAAATATTATAGAAGACTTAAATAATAAATGTTATATTATATGATATTTGCAATAAATACACACAAACGTATAATTTTTCCCAAAGATGACTTCAATAACCATTAGGATAATATATTAACAAACTAAATTTACTAAATTATATTTATTAATAAAATACTT
>NW_017100347.1:833662-834548 GCF_001263275.1 Habropoda laboriosa | reverse complement strand
AGAAAATGTAATTAATTAATTAATTTTTTAATTTTAAATATAAAATGAAAGGAGATACACAATTTATAAATGAATCAATATTGCTAAAGTGTTATCAATTATATGTAAGAAATTCTATCATATGCCCATAACTTTTAAAATAGATTCTCTACTATTACTGTTTCTCAAATTCCCTACTATTTGTTATTGAACCTTTCTATGACAAAATGTTTACAAACTTGTTTGAAGCAAGTTAAGAAACTTATTTAATATTGAACATAATGTTACTATAAATATACTGTTTATAACTTGTTAAAAATACATTTCCTTAATATTATGTTTATATCATATTTTAAATGCTATATAGCACTGAATACTATCCTATTTAATGATGTTAATTTATTATGAAACCAAAAGTAAGACACTATAATATTTAAACAAACTAAAAGTACAACTTCAAAAAATTAAATATTGAATTAATATTAGTTTATATTACAAAAGTAACAAATGTATGCAAGAAATATGCATAATATATAAAATATGATATACTATATGGACAACTTATTAATACAGAAATATTATAAATTTTGCACTTATACAAATATAGAAGACAATATTTAACAATAACATTTCACAAAATGAGGTAAAAAATATGTTAGTATTCAAAAAGTGAAAGTGCTTGTAAGAATTTTTCTTTCCTAAAGATATAACATTTTGTATTTGCGTTGATATAATTTGCCCTTTAATAATTGTAATACATTTAAAAACAAACTAATATCACAATACTCTAAAAAGAACATAATGTTAATATATACAAAGGTTAGATTGCATTAATGAATAAAGAAAAATGTTACTCTACAACATTATCCATATGTTTTAAAATAATGATAAACATAGTCGATGGTTC
>NW_017100347.1:832592-833494 GCF_001263275.1 Habropoda laboriosa | reverse complement strand
TTATTATTATAGAATTACACTAAACAATATTAAAAAAATTGGTTTTTGTTTCAAAAATTTTTTTAGATCACTATTTTACAAATAAAATGGTTATTGAATGACCCATTCATTAGTTCAGAGCAGAAATTGCAGAAGAAAATCATAAGCTGTGAATATAAAAAAATTAAATTATAATACTCAACATTGAACACTAATAATTCTTAAATTACGATTAAAATTCAATACATACTACGTTTAAAATGTTTGTAAAACCAACAAAGGTTAATACAATCAAAAAACAAATTTCAATGATAAATTGTAACAATAACAAATAAAAAGTCTATGAATATGGGTTATTCTACAATAATTATTAATCTTCATTGTGTTATACAATAAATATGACTGGTATTTAATAAGAGCGACTAAAAGACAGATTAAATAAGCAAAAGATAAAGTCATTAAATCTGACAATAATATATCATTTTTGATCATAGATTCATATCTATCTAAAATTATAAAATTGAAAACCATAATAT
Source organism: Habropoda laboriosa (assembly GCF_001263275.1). Lineage (NCBI taxonomy): Eukaryota > Metazoa > Arthropoda > Insecta > Hymenoptera > Apidae > Habropoda > Habropoda laboriosa. The sequence goes on along the minus strand of NW_017100347.1, from coordinate 832,979 downwards.
ATAGCATACATGTGCATATATATATTGGAATAACATACTTTATTCCATAGTGTCACTTTTTTGTAAACCTTAATTACATCAACTCTCTCCCTCTATATTTTTTAACTCTTATATTAAAATAATTTCAACATTGTATTGTAGAAATATGTATTTTAGATTATTCACAGTATAAGAATTTCATCAAATTTGCTCAATACTTACGCAAATTATAATAAACATGAAAAAATACGAATGTAAAAATGAGTAATTCAGAAAATGAAACAAAACAACATTAATTGTGAATAAAGAAAATTAATTTATGTAAAATTATAACATCACCTTAAGTCTCTATGGTTTTGAATTTCATAAATTTTTTGAAATTTAGCATTTATATAGTATGCATAGCAA
>NW_017100347.1:832058-832473 GCF_001263275.1 Habropoda laboriosa | reverse complement strand
TAGTACGATCATGTGAAACATTCAATACAAGCATGATACTATTTTTACTCCTAATAATCAAAGTTAATACCATATTTTATTCAATTTAAGATGTTAATGTACATAGTAACATAGTTACTTAAGAAAATATATCACTTCACTTAAAAAACCTCATCTTTCTAATGTAAGAATAAAATGACCTTGAATGTATCCACTATATCCAGTTTTTACCTTTCTTTGTTTATAATTTTGCAAAAAGGTATGATTTTAAGTGACAAATGATAGCAATATTTAACACGTTCGATTATTGATTACTTAACATGTTTAATAACAAATGCACTAGTCTCGATATATTTATAATAAATAAATAACACATATAAAAGTACCCTCTTCTAGAAACTGATTATAACTTCCAATTTAAAAGTACTAACTATAT
>NW_017100347.1:829643-831674 GCF_001263275.1 Habropoda laboriosa | reverse complement strand
GAGCTAAATTTTTTTTTTCTTTATTAAAATTTACCGTTAATAAAAAAACAGTAGATGTAAAAAAAAAAAATGAAAAATAGAAATAACATAATCTACGATGATATTTGAGGTTAAGTAGTAACGATCAGTAACTTAACCTAGAAACATACATGTTGCATGACACAACGTTTACAAAATTACAAATTTGTAAACAAAAGAATTAAAAAACACACGTACACACACAGAAAAGTAAATCACAAAAATTGATTAATATAAATAAATAAATGCCAACACAATGAAAATAAACCTATTAGACACTATCTTCACTTCATTCACCTTTTTAATGCAATACGTACGTTTGAAAATACATAATAGAATCATTCCACGATTCAAAATTTAACTTCAACTCTGAAGAATTCAAAATGAAACAAATTATTTTCTTTCGTTTATAAATACCTTTTGTTAATAACGCTAACACAAAACAGAAACGGAAAACATACTTGTTTCAATTACTACCCCTCCCCTTCGTCGTCGTCCTGTTTTCTTTCCTTTCTCTCCTTTTCTTTGTCTCAAATAACTAGTTAAAATATATGCATTGCAAGAACAAATGATCATATTTTTATATAAATTATATTAAAGTTTCAACTCACCAGGTATTTATCATTGTTGCACACTTGATTAAATACTGTCAAACACTTCACAAAAAGTACAAAGCACGGATATTTTTCAATAATACCGTTAAATTGTCAGTGCATGTGCTGTCTTCTACAAATTTTGATCACCTTTTTTCGCTTATTTAACAAGATCACACAACTTCCATCTTTTATTCTTACTCGAAGTTCTTTAATCGCAATAAAGGTTGTGTTTGGTACCTTTTCCTTTGATAATCAACAATGTGACTGCGATAATGGAAAAATAAACAGATCGTGACCATGAAATCAAATATTAACCACACACATGATAAAATTCCTATCAGAAAAGACACTAAAGAATCTTCTTAAAAGTAAGCTCGACGTATGCTCCTCACGCCCCTGAAGTACCAACCGTATTTCACACGTGGACACTTGTATCTTTTCGTGAATACGAGCGGTTAAAATGTCGGACTCCCACGCCACCACCTTCAGACAATTACACGTAACGGTTGACACTATACTGACACTGTATCTATGACACTATGTACACAGTACACCATAGCACGATTATTTCAAGTTATCACCGTTATGGGAGAACACCGAAAGAACGAGAAGCAGCATGCGTGTCACGAACAATCCGTCCATTTGTTCATCTAGTCACCTGTTATAAGCAAACAGACTGACCTTTTTCCTGATTAAATTTCTACTTTCTTTTCACATTAGATGAATATACCACCGAGGCACGATACACTTCTGACTCACAAGTGAACATTCGCGTCTTTGTCGTAAAAAGCGGTAGCGCGTTCTTTATTAAGCATAAAACACCACAGAATAACGAGCGCAAGCACGAGGAAAGACGAAAAAAGTCAATGGCTACCGTTTGTTTTCTTTCATTCGTTCGTTTGCTTGTTCGTTCAGCTACGAATACATTGAATCGGGTTTAATCGGGTCAAATCGGCTCAATTCAGGTTATGGCCATCGGGGAGTCAAGCATGCTTTGCATGACGCGGCCCGACGACAGGTATATCACGTGGTTCGTCGCGTCCTTTCTCAGTCGCAACGTCACTGGATATAGTTCCTTTCGTTTGTTCGCTCAGGGTATACACCGGTTCAGTGTTCAGAGCTTGTCGGCGACTTCTCGCCCTATGAATAGGCGCTTCAACGTGTCCGGATTATTGGTGTGATCGAATACGTACACTAGTAGACATGCTGCATATACCACATCATGTTCTGGCGCCGTCGGCGCTGCTGCTGCGGACGGAGAAGGCCGGAGTAATAAAACTGGCTGACACCCCCGCGAAAGCGCTGCAATGAACTCGCCCAGTTCGAAGGGTCAAAAGCACCGCGGCAAAATAATAACAGAACGCAGCCGCCACCACCGTCGTCGTCGCCACCGCCGTCGTCGTCGTCGTGTGGATTG
>NW_017100347.1:828074-829633 GCF_001263275.1 Habropoda laboriosa | reverse complement strand
ACTGCCGTCACGAGCGACTTTCTTATAACAAGTTGTTGCCGACCCCGTTGCTGTTGTCGTTGTTTCTGCCGTTGCCGCCGCCGCCGCGAGAAAAACGGCGCGACGCCCCGACGCGGCGGAAAGTTGTCAAAACAGTACAACGTCGCGTGCTACTGCTGCTTCTGTTCCTGTTGGTGATGATGATGGTGATGGTAATGGTTTGGTGTTAGTATTGGTGTTGGTGGTGGTGGTGGTGGTCCGGTGGTGGAGGTGGAGGTAGTGGTGGTGGTGGTGGTGGTAGTGCTGCTGCTGTTGCTGCTACCACCACTGCTACTACTACTGCTAATGCTGTTCCACCTTCTCCTCCTTCTCCTTCTCCTTTTCCTTCTACTGCTGTTGTTGTTGCTATTGCTGCTGCTCTTGCTGGTGGTTGTTCGCGGCCGCGGGTTTTGGCGGGTTTCCACGAGCGACGAGCGCGCACACCACTGGCACACACCGCGGCCGCCGTGCATTCACCTCGTCCTCACACCTTGCGCCACCGCTGTCGTCGTCGTCACTGTCCTCGCCGTTGCCACCACTTTTAACGTTATTTTGGTCTTCGTGCTTAATATCGTCCTTACTGTTGCTGTTTTCAATATGTTTTTACGACAAAGCTTTATTGTATCGTGTTGTCGCGATCGACTTTTACGAGGATTTCCTCGTGCATTTCGACGAAACCAAAATTCGTTTTGCCACGCTTCTTTCTGACACGTATAAAGATTACACAACCTTAAACTAACCTTACCACGTTCGGAACGATTGATTGTAAATACTAATTCACAAAGTAACGCATATAAACTGTTCAACGTCCTCCCATTAGGTACGAAATTTGTATCCCCTAATCGCGGAGACACCGCATCACTTTCACAGGCGAACATGGAGCTCGATCCATGCTGAGTGCTTTGTGAAATGTCCGCATCTCCGTTTTGTGGCGCTCCTGATTTGTCGTTCCTCTCTGCCCCTTAATACTTTCACCTTTTCCATGCGGTCTTCGTCAACATCCAGGTTTACCAACTTCCCATGTAAATGCATTTCATATGTATATCATTTTGTTCTTGAATAAAAGTGTTATAATATTATACCTTTTATTATACTCCGTACTTTTTACTTATAATCACTTAATAATTACGTTGGCGATTTTTTATTTCCGTTTACAAAAGATCTTATTTGAAGCATTATTCATAAATATTCGTAATTTATAAATTAAGTTGCTTCAAAGGCATTGCATGAATTAAAAACTTCGAAATTCACAAGTACAAATAAAATATTTATATTTTGAAATAATTTTTTTTTTAAATTATACATTATAAAACCAGAAATACATGTACATTTATACAGTATATATATTTAAAAGATTATTATTAATGTACTGCTGTGCGTACACACTGAATATTACAATGCAATAACTTACAATTAACTAACAACTGTATAATTTAAGTTTCATTTATCAATTTTAATCAAAAATAATTAGTCCACAGAAAATAGATCGTAAAATACAAAATCAATATATGTATACAAGGAATCTCTTTTTTTAATATTTA
>NW_017100347.1:824332-827879 GCF_001263275.1 Habropoda laboriosa | reverse complement strand
TCCCTAATAATTACGTGTCAGTTTCGAACAATTTTCCATATATAATGTTAATGATAGTTGTAGCTAAAAAGTAAGTTGTTGTTTTAACATATTATATCTAAAAAATTCTTTAAATGTAACATTAATGAGGTATATATTTCACTCACAAAAAATATAAAATGTTCAAGAACATTCATTGCACTGTTAATTTTAATAGTTTGTGTAAAAATGAAATGCACATACACGAACGTTTTCTCCTAGTCAGATAATTTTAATGCCGATGTTTAACGTTCATCTTATACTTGCAATAAGCATCGATCTTTGCCGAATCCCTGGAACTAAACAAACGCACAGTGGCGGTGGTTCTATGTGAAATGGTGTACGATGCGCAAGTGAGATGTACAAAAATCATTCTGACACCAGCCGTCCAACAGTCGCGTTGAAACGACTGTGGCGTTTATTTGGTGTCGGTAAATTAATAACTAACATACCGACATTTTAGTTCGTAATCTTCACGAAAGGAAAATTTGAATTAAATGTTTATAGCTATAAACGTATACATATTTTTTGCTCTAATTTTTTACATACTTGCAGTGTTTTGTATTTGGCGATTAATTATTAGCTAATTGCAAGCAAGACCACAGACGAGGTATAGGATAGACCTTGTACGTAATGTATTTTTGTGTCCAACGTTCTGAAATACCGATCGTGTAAAAAATCAGAGTTTTTGTTATGCCCTCTACAATATAAAGCGGTGAGTTTAGGAATTACATACAATCCACCCATCAAAGATGATAAAGTCAACAGATGTAAAAAATCCTCTTTTATTAAATTTGCATATAAAGATACATACATATATTGGATTGCTTGGGTAGAACTGTTTACGATCTTTTGACAGCAGTAGAACACGCGCATGTGATAAATTGCATACTAATAAACAATTACGTTACTTTTTTATTTGTAATTTCATAGTTCCAGTTCCAACCACTACCAATGTTGTAATCTTATTCTATGCTGAATCGATAATTTTGGTAGCGACACGAAAATGGTAAAAGTCTTCTCAGCCCCAAAGCACCAGACAAAATGTCTCATAAGATGCAAGGTTTATCCTGTACATCGTCTGTGGCAAGACTTAGAAACCATCACTTTAAAAATAAATGATAACTGCATTTGGAACAAAAGAATGTTTCTTCGTTTTTCTTCAAATTTTCTTTCGATAAAATTACGAACTAAAATGTCGGTATATCAGTTATCAATTTACCATCATCAAATAAATGTCACAGCCGCTCTGACGCGATCTGTTGCACGTCTAGTGTTAGAATGATTTTTGCGCATCTTACTTGCGCATCGTACGCCATTTCACATAGCCCCACTGCCGCTGTGCGTTTGTGTTTGTTCTAGGGATTCGGCAAAGATCGAAGCTCGATCAAAAAGTATTATCATTTGAATATGTTGATGCGTTAGCAATGATTCTATGATTACAAACATTTATATCGTAAAAATAAAATATAAGTGATGGATAATTCTACTACGCAAAGTGTAAAAGAAATTTTCGGAACGGATTTTCAACAGTTCGTACCTTTTAGTTTATTGTTATCTTAATTACTTATTTATATTTTGATATATTCAATTTTTTCAAATTAGATATTGTTTGGATCACAAGCTATTACTTAAGAAAGATAAGTGTGATGCTTTCATTGTGCCTAATGTTAATGCTTTAACAGAAACCACTCTTATTCTTGACAAACTTAAATTCAAAGTAAATACGCGATTGAAGAAGTTACAGAAAAAAGAAAGAAATAATAGGCAAAGTATGATATTTTTAAATTGTTTCAATAATTATTATTATATTTACATCAAATTTCGAAATGTTTTGTATTTTTTATATTATTTAGTATACTTAAACCTACTCAAATTCAATTACTTATTAATGTAAAATATAAAATTGTAATTCTAGAATTATATGAGCAATATAAGCCTAATATGCAAAAGTGGAAGAAAACATATACAAAAGTTACACATCATAATGTATTTCTCATGAATTTACAAGTGGAAATTTCTTTATATGATACATCTTCAGTCTTACCTAGTTTTGCAGATCATAAAGTTCCAATAAACTACATTTTAAACACAGCTAAAAGTGGAAATGAAATATATGAATACATTATAAAAGAAACTATGAAAGATATTCTTATTGTTAATTATGAGATTTCCATTCCATTGATTTCTTCAATTTTAAAGCAATTTCAGAAGCAGCATAAAAGATTCCATTATTTTAGTGTTTTGAAGAATTTAACTCATACACAAGAACTTAATGAAAATTCAAAATATGAGTATGCAACTACTAAAAAGCAATTAAAATCATTTTTTGATCTTGTAACTGCTAAAGTAGTTCCTCTAAGTATGTTTGGAAAATTGCAAAATTTAAAAAAAATAAAGAAAGCTATGTTCCAGTTATTGAATACACCACGTTCCAAATCTTTCAATTTGATGCCACTTATTAATAAAATAGATGTATGTAATTATATTCTTTTAATAAATAAAATTGTAATAAATGTAATGTTATGTTATTAAAGTATTTTCATATATTGTAGATTTCTAGCATTATGTGGTTAAAAAATATTGAAAATGTGAAGATAAAATGGCTAATCATAGCAAAATTTGTAAAATGGTTCTTTGCTGGATTTCTTTTAAAAGTACTGTATACTTATTTTCATGTAACATCAGCTTCTACAAAAACTAATGAAAGATTATACATAATGCGTTCAAATTGGAATAGCATTCAAAGAAAATTTATTAGAACAAAGGTACGTTTAAATACCTTGCAACCTGATATCAAGTGTAATAAATGGAATCCTCCAATAGGTGTATATAAATTGCACCCTAAACCTTCAAGTGTGCGACCCATTTTTATGCCGCAGTAAGTAGTCATTTTATGTTCTGAAAACAAAGTTCATGAAAAGAGTAATTTCTAAATTTTTACTTACTAGGTGTCCTGATAATGATAAACATCATTTGAACATAGTATTTAAATTTTTGAAACAATTATGTGTTACAAAATATGGATTAACTAATTTTGAAGAGGAATGGAAATCAATTGTGCAATTTAAACGTAATTTGAAGGCAAAACAATTATACTTCATATCTTGTGATGTGGTAGATGCATTTGGTTCTATAATACAGGGTATAATACTTTTCAACTTTAAGTATTTGATGAATTTACAAATATACATCTAAATTTTTATTTCATGTTCAGAAAAACTATATGATATTATACAATCACTTTGCCAAAATCTTCCTGAAGCTTTAGTACTCAGATATTACATAATAAAAAGTAAAATATTCAAAGATAATATATGTTATAAGCAGTACTTCAATGATCCAAATTTGCAATTACCTTTTGCATCTGGTACATTGTATGCATACACAAACCATAACAATTGTGAATGGATAAAGAAGAGTTGGTTATTAGAAAAAATTTGGAAATACATTTTTTATCAAAGGGTGTGAAACAAACTTGAAAAAATATGTTCTTAAAATAATATGAATATTAATTAAAATTTGTATA
>NW_017100347.1:823574-824257 GCF_001263275.1 Habropoda laboriosa | reverse complement strand
TAAGATATAAAATTATCTATAATTTCATCAAGAAATTTATAGAAGTGTTGTGTTTTATTAATTTATGTATATGGGATAGATTTTTACAACTAATACAAAAAGGAGTCCCCCAATACAATTGTTACTTTAAAAAATTAAAAACCCAAAGTAATGTGATCTATGATGGAAATACTGTTAAAGACAATATTGTTTATATTGGTTATAAAATTAATTGTACTACTTTGGAAGTAGAACCTAATTATTCAAAGACACATTTACGGTATTTAACATCATTTTGCATGAAAGGTGATCTAACTCCTCTACAGTAAGTTATTGTTTTATGAATATCTTTTCATAGCATTTTACATAAGTTTTAATTATAAATTTTTTTCAGAGTTTTTAAACTACGCTTAAATAACATAGCATCTTTAAAATTATCAAAGATTATTTTAAATAGTACAGTTAATTCTAAAAGAACTATTATAAAAATATTGAAAGAATTATGTTTAAGACAAGCAAAACGTGCTTGCATATTAATAGAAGCATTATTTGAAGATGTGCAAAAACATATTGAAGACATATTTAAGATCATCAAAAATAATAATGAAAGATTTGCAAGATATATTATAAAAATTTTTCTTAAATGTAAGATATATTACAAGGAATTATTGATTATTAAATGGTACTGCAGAAAATGTATATAA
>NW_017100347.1:817246-823453 GCF_001263275.1 Habropoda laboriosa | reverse complement strand
AATGTATTTTAAAAATGTGTTATTATTCAAATATATTTTTCATTTCTGTTTTTATAAAGTTATATAGCAGTATTAAATATACATTGAAAATGACAAAATGTAAAATAATGTTTATTTTCTGCACCTACAAAAATAAATGTTAACAATTTTCAATTTTTCAACAATTTTTCTGCAATTGTTTTTTCGTTATGTCAACATCTACGTACGTTTTCTGGGACAGCACACGGTCACTTGGGTTCTGAGTTCTGACTCTCAGATCATTCACACGCTTCGACGTACGTTTGTATTTGTTCTAAATCTAAGTTAAGTCACGAGCTCTGCTTTCTAATTTAAGTTTTAGGTTAAGTCGTTCTATACAGGGTGTATCTAGTAACTGGGTTGAATTATAACTCGATTGTTGTTGATGATAGAAAAAAATTGTAAATTTACCACATCGACGCTACCTTCCTCATCGACGACGCTGCGGCTTTCCTTTTTATGTTACAACTGGTACGTTATCGGCGATTGGTATCGTACCGACTTGCAACCTCATGGTGAGATGTTATCAGATGCAGCATATAGACTGTGCGGGCGAAATAGTTTCTGATCTTTGTTCATTTACGTCCCATGACATGGGTCGTTCGATATTCGCCTAGTTATATTTATTTCGAATGTAGTACGGTATGACCCAATCATCATAATGAAACGAAATTTTTAGGAATTGGCGTCCGAATATCAAATTTTAGCTTTGGGTATTTATTAATTTCTGAGATATTAATAAAAAACTTTCGGTGCAATAAATTGAATTCTGCCTATACTAACACTACTAAACAACCAATTTCGATGTAGTTGCCGTCGTCATCAACTTGTAGGGAATTTAGCAGGGTAAAAACGTCGTGTACATCTACGTGGCGTGAGGTATATGCGCGCTTGCAACGGCGTCCTTCCTTCTTCCTAGCAGTGCTTTCTTGGTAAGACGTCAATGTGTTCGGTATTGCAGCGCGCTATAGCAGTCGCAAAATAGTGTATTTTTGTAATCACACTTTTATAGTTCTTATACGCCACGACGACCGTTTTACGTTATATTTTTCCTGCTGTATAATTTCTAAGAACTTTTTATAAAATATAATATTTTCTAGTCAAAAATACTAGATGCTTATTCCGCCTTACCCGCCATAAGCACGTGGCTTATGACGCCACAAACTAACCGACGACGTAATAGTGAAATCGGCCTCAGTATCTATAGGATGACCCACGTAAAATCCAACATCGACGAAATTTCACCGACATTTCACAGGTAATTGGTGGCCGGCGGCCGAATTAAAAGAGGTAACTCAAACCTAACTCAATACGGATTAAGCTGGCTAGCAATTGAATGAGTTGTTGTAGGCAGATTTCAATGTATTATACCGAACATTTTTTATTAATATTTCAGAAATTAATAAATATTTATAGCTAAAATTTTATATTCGGGGTCTTCCTCCCTCCCCTCATCACAGTTCCTCAAAATTTCGTTTTATTATGATGGTTGGGTCACGCCATACTACAGCTTTTTTTTCTTCGCGGGAATATCACGGGACGTAACAGTGATAATTTGAGTTTCATTTTCTTTTGACGTATTTCAGTTTGACAAAAATTTAAACACTTTTTATAATAGTACAATAAGTATATTTTCGTGAAATATTCAAAAATTAAAATTATTTTGTTACTTTATAAACGTCACTTCCGCTAGTATCAGTAATAAAAATGTAGAACTATATGACAATTTTCACTAAAACGCAAAAATTGCAAGCAACAAAAATAAACTTTAGATTAAAGTGTGATGTTGTATATATACTTATTAGATGTAGAATTCTAAATGCTGATTTATGTCATTGTCACAGTTGGTGTATTTAATTCTGGTGTTTGTTTTTACAATTGCTTTTATGGTAAATACTTAAAATTAAAACTTGATCATTTATACAACCTCAATTATTTCAATATCTATATTATTTACAGGTTCAGAAATATGATATTAAATTTAAAAGAAAAATACATTTATTACATTTTTCTTTTCTAAAGAAAAGTTCAAGCATTAATTAAAATAGTACAATACATCAAATGTACTTTTTTAAATATTAAAAAACAGTTTAAACAAAATGATAAATATTGAAATACTATTAAAAACAATAATGATGTTACAAAAATAAAAATTTGCAACTAATAAGATAAATATGTACAATTAAAAGTTTCTCAACAATTTTAAAATTTATATGTAGTACATACCATATTATTTTCCTTAAAGAATAGTCAGAGCAAACAATTTATGACATAGTTGACTTTTCAACCAAATTTATTAATATGTAATATTAATAAAAAACAAGAATACTAAAGTTTTATAAACAGAATAAAAGAACATTTTATGGTTGTGAACATATAACCAGCAATGTCAAAACAGTGTGATGTATGTTCATTGTATTTTCAAGATGAATGTACCTTGCAAGCACATCTTGCAGGTAAAAAACACTTAAAGAAACTCAAACAGCTCCAAGTAATGGAAACATCAATTGTTGTCTCACCGTTACCAAAATTTATATCTGCCTGTAAACTTATTAACTTTTTTCAACAATATGGAACAATTAAACAGCATCAATTTGGTCCACAATATCTTAAAATTGAGTTTCATGATAGGTAAAATATATTTAATGCTAACCAATAAGAAATAATAATTGTGTTTGTAAATATAGTTTCTTATGTTGTAAATATAATTTTATATTTAAGGTCTTTATTTACAATTATATCTTTCTGACATTGTAGACATTCTGTGGACGTTTTATCAAACAAACCAATTTTGATAAATAATGTAAAATTGAACATTAAAAAAGGAACATCATATAATGGTAAGTATTTCAAAGACAATTTTTTTCCTTTATTTTCTTAAAATGTATATGTATCATTTTCAAATCACATATACTTTATTTCAAGATGTAAGTAATTCAAAATCAGTGGACCAATATGAACATGTAGGAAATGCAGATTCAATAAGTTACAATAACATAGAAAAAATATTTAATGAAAATACTACATTTGATAATCAGCTTCAGATGTTTTTAAATGCAGTACAACTTACTGATACTGAAATAGAATCAAAATATGAATCTGTTTGTACCGACTTAAATAAAATATTTAAAGTGATATTTCCAAACTGCAAAACATACAAATTTGGTTCAATTCAAACAGGATTAGGTTTTAAAGAATGCGATTTAGACATATATATGGATGTAAGATATAATAGTATGTATACTACATTTTCCTTTATTCAAGGTGATCCAATATATGAAGCTGAAAGTGCATCTGCAGATTTCAAGACTACAACGAAGATTTTTAGAAAAGTGAAAAGAGTTATGTACAAAATGAACTATGTTTTTTCTAACATAATATCAATTCCAAGAGCTAAAACTCCTATTATAAAGTTTTATTATGTTCCAACACACGTTTCTTGTGATATATCGTTTAAAAATAGTTTAGGTATATATAAAAGTTCTTTCATCAAATATTGCATCTCTCTTGATAGCAGGATAAAACCATTAATAATGATTATTAAATATTGGACAAGACATTTTAAGATATCAGGTACAGGAAAGATATGCAATTATGCTTTAGTATTGTTAACTATTTTTTATCTACAACAGCCAACTGTCAATATTATTCCTCCCATGATGATACTTCGAAATTCATGTCCACCACTAATTATAAACGGGTGGCAAGTTAACTTTGACGAAAATACTGTATTACCTCCAATTACAAATCAGAATAGTATTGCACAACTTCTTCATGGTTTCTTTCTTTTCTATGCATCTTTTCAATTTAAATCACAAGTAATATGTCCCATAGATGGAATGACACATACAGAATTAGAATTTAAAGAAGTATACAATTTACCATCATGTATGGATACATATAAAACATACGTGAAAGAAGATGGAAGCCTTAAATTAAATGTTAATAAATTAATGTGTGTGCAGGATCCTATAGAATTAAATCATAATGTTACTGCATGTACGCAATACTCTACATTGAATTCTTTTGTATCATATTGTGCACTTGATGCTGGAATTTGCACAATGAGTAGTAAAGATGATTATAGAAATCTTATGAAAACTTTGCTCACATCAAGTATAAAAAAAAAACCTTGCAAAGGTAAATTTATAGTTACAATTTCTGCAAAACGATGTCAGTATCATAATGACTCAAATAACATGGAAACAAGTATAGACACTGTAGATAAGACAAAACTTACAAGCAGTGACTGGTATTTTACAGTTTTTACAATACTGAAATCTATTTTTGAAAACATTTTCAAGGTACAAACTGAAGTTTTTACAGCTAATATAGGAGCAGGACAACAAAAAATTGAAATATTATCAGATGTGCAAATGGAAAAGCACCAAAAAATTATATTTCATTGTACTGGATCACATTGTGTATGGCGCAATAGAAAAGTTAATAGTATTGTTTTGGACCCTAGCTTAAGTTGCTTACGAAAAGAAATTTTTATAACCAAACTAACAATAGAAAGTCGCGATAAAAAGGATATTACAAATAGAATAAATTTAGATTTTTTATGTACATTTGAAAAGAGACATCCTTTAAAAGTTATCTTAACTGTAACTAATCAACATAGTAATTATCATATTTTTAAAGAATTTGAAGGTTTTGCTAAATGTAAATTAGTGGGAATAATAGAACAAACATTAATTCATATGCAACAATTCAACAAGTGTTACTAAATTTGTATACAATATGATCACACATTAAGTATGCAATTATGGACCAAAGATGCCATGCAATTTTGAAGAAATAACAAGAATTACATCTTCATCAATAGAGTATAATTTTCCTGTAAAAATATATTGGTTTACTGGTAATACATTCTTTTTTAAATATGGATATTAATGTTGGTGTCATTAATAAGCTTAAATTATATATAAATAAATCTTTTGAAATATTTATTTTAAATTCCTTTTATTAATACAAAATGTCGTTATGCTGTACAAAATCAATTATTGATTATTGAGAAAAGTATTGTATTATATACATATAAACATGATACAACTAGTATCATTATAATAGAGTACATAGAAAATCAGCTAATATAAAATGATTTTAATAAGTGGAAGACTTATGGAAGGCAATATTTGTACATTAGCAAATACCATCAGTGTCTGTTTAAATAAGAAAATTAAAAATTTTTATTTAATATATGTACATTTGTTACACCTTAAAAAAAAATAATGAAATAGACAAATGTTGATTTTCAAACAGTTGTTGTATTTTTAAAAATTAAATATTTCTAAAATAAACTATCTGTTAAATATTGATTACAAATGAAAAAATTTTAAAATTATTAGAATTTTTGAACATTCAATTTTCTTATTAGTATTTGTAATGTTCGAAATATTTATAAGAAGCTGTATCAATACTAAATGACTATTCTTCTCATTTTATAACATTATATATGTACAAATTTAAACAATCATTAAAAATATGATATATTAATTGCATAAAACTGTTTATTCTATTTCAACTTATAATACCATTTTTAGAAAGGTTAAAGGTCACTATAATACATTATATTTACATATGTATGTATTTATGTTGTGATTAATGTTCTAATAAACATGTTTTATTAATTTTTTATTTTCTCAAGTCACTTTTGTTATTGCTTTAGAAAGGTATAATAAAAAGTTCATTCATAAATTTAATGAATTGTTTAAAGAACTATTACTTCATATAAAATGTTAGTAAAAATAAATTAAGGATTACTATCTAAATACATATATATATGTATTCCGACGTATTTATTTTATTCTACTTTTGATTTACAGATAATCTTCAAAATTGTTTGTCTCGAAATTCTAAAGACATTTTAGAAAATAGAGTGGTAAAAAACTGTAGGATCAGGGCGTCGTTGCTGACACTCACAATCTGCTATCGTGGCTTTAGTATTGCCATTACAAAAATTGTATATGAATATCATATCGGCATATTTTTCAGTTGAAAAACTATTTATCAAGACATCGCGCATATTGTCAAACTTACCAAATCAAGTCTAAAAAATAGACTGAATGTCACGTATAAGCTGTGTTTTTATTATTAAGAACCAGTTATCTTTCTGCTATTGAAACCATCATAAATAATGTTCATCTCGGTAATGAAACAAAACAGATCCATAGTGTATAGTGTGTA
>NW_017100347.1:811530-817189 GCF_001263275.1 Habropoda laboriosa | reverse complement strand
GGTTGAGATTATCATTTCTTAACCTAAAAATGTTTATTCAATGTAATTAATTATAATTATTGACTTTGCTTTTATTTTAACAAACGAAATATAAAAAAGTACATACTATATTGTAATTATCTTGTAATCGAAGTTAAATCTTTGAAAATATATATATATAGCATATATGTATTTTTCATATTGAACAGATCGCATTCAAATTGAAGCTATATTTTTTAAATAATTTAACCATTAATATTATCAGTACTTAAATGCAGTACAAAGTCTCTTTTACAAGCTAATTAAATTTGATAATTTGAATTAGTAAACAGTAATTTTTCATTTTTGTAAATATTTACTTGTATAATGTATATAAATATCATTGGCATAATTTAAGAATAAAAGATTTATGATGTAATATTATAGCAAAATTTGTTATTATCAAAGTTTTTAAAGATATCACTATAGTAAAACAATTATTTTTATGAAACTGGTTATTAAATAGAACAAAATACTGATTATAAACAAAGTAATGCATGAAACTTGTAGTTATCACGCAATTACATATTGACAATCTAATAATATTATGAACAGTGGTTCTCTTTCCACTGTTTATATTGTCACAGGAAACGTTTATTTAACAAATGTTACGTACAAATGTCGCAATTTACATTTCAAGTATAATATTATTATGTTTGTGCAAAGGGTACTTGTATGTATATTTATTTAATTTTAATCTTTATTAGATAATATTTAAGTTGAACCAGTATTTAAAATTTATTTTAATAATTTTTGTAATTTTAATATGTGATGCAAGAATTGTCTTTTAAATAAAACAAACTAATAAATTTATGTACTTTTCAAATTTTTTGCAAGAATACATTATAATTTTTTGATACATTGATATATTTGATTATATGATTTTACAGTTTAAATTTGTGCTTTACACAAATAATTTTAGAATTTTCCACGAAAACTTCCACGGCCACGATAAGATCTTCCTCCTGAATGTTTTCCTCTGTACAGATGTGGTTTCATTAAAGGACTTGATTTACCTCTTGACAACTTCCCTCTTCCATGCCAATCTGTTCCTCTTTGGAATGTGTGTTCCAATTCTAGTTCTTCTGCAGAATCTTCTAGCATCATTGGACTTTCACCGCGGCTGTGATCACTTTTATTTTCATGAAATTCATCACGTTCTTCTAAAGAATGCCTATAATTAGGCGAGTATCTTTCACGAACATAATGATCCCGTAAAGATCCTTTATGACTGGAGAAATTGTCTCTATTTCTTACTGGTGATCCCAATTTCATATTTCTTGAATTATGATCTAAGGAAGATACAGAATCTACACGATGTTCACGCTCATCGATCCTTCTCGGGGGCGATACCGTTCTATTCCAAGTTCTTTTTTGGGAAGAATTACTTAAACTCCATCTCAGATCATCAGCTTCTCGAAATTTGGGCGTATAATCAAATGTTTCACGCACATTCCAATCTAAGCGATCCATGATGGGTTTTTTTTCTTCTTTCATGGCATATAAATCTTGAGGATTCACCTGTACTTCAAAGTCAACCATAATAACACTTGCTTGAATAAATTTCGTACTTGTCTCCACTTCATCAGTTTGACAAATTTTTTGATGCATTTGTACATTTTGTTTTATGGTACTTAGGTGTTGTCCTTCTTCTTCTTCCCAATATATTTTGCTTTTGCTTTTTTGCAAAAGTATAGAATTTGATGAATATACATCCTGTTCATTTTGTACAGTTTTTTTCTTTGGATCGTAGAAAAATCGCCCCTTCATCTTTAAACGAGGATCTTCGATAGGAAGTTCGCGTAGAGCATGTTCACAATGGCGTAATATTTCAGGTTTGAATCCTATAGTGGAACAAAGGCGAAATTACGTACAATTAATGAAATTATTAATTAAGTTATGGCACTGTACTTCAATTATCTTGAATAGTACTGCCAAAATTTGTTTAGTAATGTTAGTTTACTTAATGGTAATGTGTAAAAAATATTACGTTAGAAATAAAATATCCTTAAAATATCCTTACCTGGATACAAAACTGGTAGACTAGTTGAATCTAAAAATGTATAAAAAATAAAATATAAACTACTAATTTGGTTCATTATAATAACATAGAAAAGGTACTGAAATATGTAAGAATTTGAATGATAATTAAGTAAAAACACATTCGCACCTTTAGCGGAAACAGATGCTTCCAACAGACTGGACAAACTTGTTTTTTCAAATTGCTGTAAAATCAATTCATAAGACAAATATTAATTTCCTCATACGAGAATATAAAGTTTAATTGTACATTATGTGAAAAGACACATAAATATATTACTCGCTAACTTCAAAATAATATTTGTTGTTTCTACAATGTAGGATAACGCATATGAATACTTTAGAAAAGAAGTTGCTGTTACAATGTATAATACAATTACTTTTGTATCAGAGATGACTGGTGGTTCAGGAGTCTTTAATCGTTCTTCTTGTGAAACGTGGTATCCATTATAAGAATCCGTAAATCTACGATCTCTGTAGTTTTGAGGGATTGTATCCTTAGATTTATTTAGTAATTCAAAATTCTGTATTGGGGACTGACGAGTAGAAGAAATACCATGCGATGAACTATATGTTTGTACATGTTCCACTGAAGATGTAGCAGATTCATGCTGTGGTGAAGAAATTGGTGCTGGAAGAAGTGCTGGTCGATGTGTAGGCTGAATTGAACTAGTGTTTGGCTGATTATACATTACTGGACCAGAAACGTACTCAGTTTGAGGTAATGGATGTAATGGTACAGAATCGAAATTCATTGTCTGAGATGAATTTTCAAAATTTATAAATGGTGGGCCACCAGCTGTTACACTTGATGACATTGGTGGTGCTAAACCAGGTTGGTGCATATAAGGCGGTATCGGTATTGGCGGTCTAGGTTCCGTTTCTTGTTGATACACATTATTCATTAGCGGTGATATGCCATCCATAGAAGAAGGGTGTGCATATCCAGTATTCATATGTGTTGTCATTATAGCTTCATTTCTTAGTTGTCTTGTAAGTTCATTAATAAAGGGTGATCGCTTCCTTCGGCGTTCCAACGATCTACTTCGAGTTCGACTCCTACGACGCGGACTGTAACGTCTGCTAACTGGTGAGCGACTGACTTTTCTTCTAAGACGTTCCACACTGCTTTTATTATTATAATTAAATAAAAAACAAAAATGTTTATATTATATTTAAATTTTATACAAAATTATTTCATAAAAAAAATTGTTATAGAAAATATGTTTTTACTCTTATAATAAAACTTAAGTAGTGATATATACTTAAAAATATTGTCTTCTCACCGTTCATGTATATTTATACGTCTTCTATGTCGTTCAGCACTCCATCTTCTATCTGTACTTGTTCTTCGTTCCCAACTAAGTCTTCTAACTGGACTTCTTCGTCGTTCTGGACTGAATCCAAATGGACTTCTACGAGCACAGTTAAATCTTGGACTTCTCCTCTTGTCAGGACTAAACCTTAATGGACTTCGATGTCTTTCACTGTTTATCTTGAAGGGACTTCTACAACGTTCTGGACTTAATATTAATGGAGATTTTCGTCGAGGAGAATTTAGTCTAATTCTATCGGGAGTTCTACGTCGCAATGAATTTCCTCTTTGACGTTCTAAACTTCTACGTCGTTCTCGGCTTCTGCGAATATGCATTTGTGCTTGTTCTAAATTTTGTTTTTCTGTAATGCTTTGAATTGCTTCAGCTTCTGTACCTGGAGGTACAACATTATCAGAATCCAACAAATGCTTGATAGCTTTTTCTTTCTCTGCTAAGAGTTTGCTTTCATTATCTCTTTTTGTACGTATTTTATCCCTCTCTATATCTTTTGTGCTTTTAGAAGGATCACGACGTAGTTCTTCATGTTTCTTGTCTTCTCTCTTTGGCCTTTCACGATTGTAAGATCCTTTGTGGTCACGTCGATGTCTGTCCCTACAAGTAGGCTTACAATCATTCTTTTCTATACATTACTAAGTATCCAAATGAAAGAACATAAATTTCTGAACATAAAATATAACTGTACAATGTAATACCAGATATTAAAATCAAATGTGTGTAAGTAAAATGTAAATCAACACCATATAACTTCAATGTTAATATAATATTTTATATAATTTAATATTATTATATAACATTATATGATAAGATAATTTCCATAATATGATGAGTAACAATAACATAATGAATTCTATATGGTGCTACCTAGAAGAACGCTTTTGTTCTGGATCCTTGGCATGTGTAGTTTTAAGTTCAATGTCACGGCCCTTTTCTTCATCACCTTCCCAAGCATCAACGACATCTAAACCTTCCATAAAATCTTCATCATCAAGAAATTCTTGAAGTTCTTCATCTGGTATATCCTTTAAACCTTCAATTGCACGTTGAACATCTTCATTTGTACTTTTCAATATAGATTCCTTTTTGTCTGCACTTTGTTTTTGACAAAACTGATCCATTGATTCATTTTTCACATTGTTCTTTACACTTGAATCTTTCATTTTTTTAGCTGAATCACACATGGTTCTGAAAGATTAACTAAACTTTGGAATTAATTGAAAAAACACCATAAAATTTAAGATTTCATGTTTTTCATAACCAAATAAGTTTTTAGCAAATGTTTGGAAAACCTAGATTTAATCTTCTAAATAAAATGAAGTAGATTCAAAATCTTTCAGAGAATATTGTTGTTTTTGATTTAAATTTAAAACTTAAAATATATGTAAGTGGTAAATAACAAAATTTTTCAATTAAACATTCACATAATAAAAATGCATTAAAATGAATTAAACTTTTACGGAGCTCGCATTATTAGGTACATTTGATTTCTTTTAAATTATGTACTTAATAGTAAGTGTTCTTCAACACATTGAATTTCAAATAATGAACGCACCTCTTAACCTTTTGATGGAATATACAAAATTGATATTAACACTCTCATTACGTAAGTCGTATTATCTTTATTTAAAATCAAAATAATTTAAAAAATCGTGTATTTCTCGATTTTGTAAATAATGCTTATAATACAGTCACGTTAAGAATCAAAATTGCAGTTGTTTGCCAAGTAGATTGCTCTAATGGATAATGTACGCACTTATTGTTAATAATATTTTAGTACAATTAAGTAGACAACACGTGACCTCAATGATAATTACAACGCATACCGATAATGATATAAACGAATAACAACTAGCTTGTTTCTTCTTAAGCTATGTTACGTAGAAATATTTGAATCCGAGAAATCCGGAACTTCGAAAGTCAACATCTACCTATTCCGCCATATTAGTTACTAACAGATTTGACGTATGATATAAAACAAGGGCATGCTTGTATGCATTCTCATGTAAAAGTAACTTGACAAAAAAACAAGTTTAAATTATGTATTATAAATGCAAAAACGTAGATTATTTATTTCAATTACCCTAATGTTTTATTCAATTATTATTAACTTTATAACAAGTATTCATTTAACTAGTGTTATTCAATTTGTTTCTTTTAAATGAATTTTATATTAAACAAAGAAGAGTAAAAGTATATAATTTAAATTACATACGTATTCCTATTATTGGTAAGTAACTCTAATATTTGGTCACTTCTAAGGAGGCATG
>NW_017100347.1:810055-811496 GCF_001263275.1 Habropoda laboriosa | reverse complement strand
TTTTTTATTTCATTATTTACTTAAAATCAGCATTATTAAAATTGGGAATTAATTAAGAATATTAATGGAATTTAATCGGTTTGTAAAAGTGTTAACGATATCAATATGAAAAATAATTTTACCACGAGTAATATTTAAGATTTACTAAAATTGTAAAGAGGTACACTTTCTACTATAAGTATATTGGTATTTTACTCAAATATTACATATAATTTTACAATAGGACTAATTTTATAATGAATATTTTTATAAGAATTATAATGAATTTGAAAATTAAGGAAGTAAAAAAAGTTCTATTAGATTGAAATTCACATAAATATATTTAAGCAACTATTTAACTTTCTTTAATGTTAAATTATCATATGTAGTTGTAAGATATAGAACTTGTGATGGATAAGAAGGATTGATGTAAATAAACAATTGTATTTATTTTCTTGTTGTGTAAGATTAAACAATATTAACTGTAAAGGGTAATTTTAAACTATAATGTTCATATATTTAATATTGTTCTTTACCGCACTTTTTAGAACACTTGTAGCATTTGACGGAAGGAATGCAATACAGGAAGTGTCTAATAGAATTTTAAGTCCATTAAGTGGAAGATTAACCGTGCGCTTTCTTGTTGTCAATAATCGACTAGGCCTCTAAAACAATAAATAATAATAATGCAAAATATTGATAAACATATTTAATTTGAATGTAATAGGTTATAAAGATTACTTAGAATTTTACCGGCTATTTCTTGGACTTAAAGAACGAAGTGGTGAATCTCTATATTTCCTACGAGATTCAATTCTAAACTTTTCTCTATCATCACGTCTATCGCGTTCTCTATCTCTTTCTCGTTCACGATCGTTTTCAAAGTCCCTCATATCTCTTTCTTTCCTTTCGCGTCGCATAATTCGCGGACTACGACCGGGACTTGGTGTACGTGATACAGAGGAATGTGAATCAGAACTATGACCTTCATAACGGTGTCTTCGTTCTCTTTGTCTAAAAATGATTAATACATAATGTTGATATAATGCTAGGAGTAAATAAGCGAAATTAGATTATGTATGCAGAAGTATAAACTATATAGAACAGTAACACCATACTTTCTGCGTAACTTCAAGGACATTTCTCGAATTTCATCTTCCCGATCTTGTCGTTGTTGTTCCATTTTTTCAATCCTAAGTTGCTCGGCCTTTTTGTCAGCTTTATCTAAAACATAAATATAATTTTAATATTACGTTAACATGTTAATTAATATTTCAGATAAATTTTACTTACATTGTCTATTCAATAAAGCTTGCATTTTTTTCTTGAGTCGTTCCTGAGGTGTAATTTTCAGTGACTGAAAAATGTAACTCTTAAATGTCTTTTACAAATTATTAGATATATGTAATAATAATAACAAGAACAATGATAACAATAATAATAACGACACAACAATAGTAGT
>NW_017100347.1:809427-809967 GCF_001263275.1 Habropoda laboriosa | reverse complement strand
TGTACACTACAGGCCTATTTCGTTTCATTACCGAGATAAGTATTGTTTATGCTGGTTTCAAGAACAGGAATAAATGGTTCCCGAAGTGATTTCAATCTACATTTTAGAGTTGATTTGATTAGTTTAACAATGCGCACGATACATCGTCCTTTTGCAAATTCAAAATATGTCGATATGATATTCATATACGGTTTCTATAACGGTAATAGGAAAACTGTGATAACTGAGTATCTGCAACTATCACACAATTCCTTACCACTCTATTTTCCAAAATGTCTTTAAAAGTTTGAGAGAAACGGGTCCTGAATATTATCTGTAAATTAAATAATCTTTACATCAAAAGTAAATACTTTATTGTTTCATTGTAAGTATGCCTAATATATTATTTTCGATATAATTGACTAATGAAAAGAAATAGACCTATAGTGTATATTACATTATTTGTTTAGAATGATTTGCTGAACATGTGGGTGAAGTATGTTGAAAACCTCACCGGACACCCTATATGTATAGTAATTTGCTATATATTTTTATATACAT
>NW_017100347.1:805781-808991 GCF_001263275.1 Habropoda laboriosa | reverse complement strand
ATATTTGATATTTTCATTTTGATAAAATAAAAAAAATTTTAATTCAAATTCTTTTGTGGTTTTTTTTATTATAGAATACATAGCAATTAAGTGAAATGAAATAAGTCATCAAACGTAAAGAATGTAATTTAAACGCCTTATATTGTCCGATAGAATGAAAACAAGTAGCACTTGCTCAGGTTCTTCGTCGAGAGGGTAGTTACATAAAGATTATATACTGTCTTTTATTCTCTGTGCTTTAAGTGACTAAGTAAGCGTTATGGTTCTTACTGACTTTGTGTCCGCCACCAGAATTTGTACTTAACCCTGCTTTTGGCTTGTTCCTAAAATATTTAAATTAATTCAAGAAGTTATTAATGCTAGTTATAGAATTTTGATATTTCATAAATGTATTGTAATTATTACTGATCCTACATGCTCGTGGTATTAGTAGCCGTTGGTTTTGGTGTTGCTGTAGGAATTTTTTCCTCGCTATCTGATAATTCTAATTCCAAACTTGATGATTTTCCACGTCGGCCATAATATCTAATTATAAAATAACAGACATAAGAAAAATTTATATTTACGGAAACAGATGTCGTACCTCGGTAATGTTGGTGTTTTATTTTCAATACTGCGAGATCGTTTGCATCTGGATTTGCTTCTTGATCTTGATCTCGATCTAGATTGAGATTTAGTTCTGGATCGAGATTTAGATACTGATTTTGATGGAGAGTGATGTCTTCGACGATAACTATCCCTTGAATGGCTTCTGTTGTGCGACTTAGATCTTGATCTTGATTTTGATTTTGATCTAGATGCACTGCTTGAAGATGAACTTCTAGATCTTTTCGGACGTGAACGAGATCTAGATCTTGTTTTCGATCTTGAAATAGTATGCGAACGGGATCTAGTAAAACTTCTATACCGAGATCTAGATTCACTACGAGTTCGTGATCGCCTTGAACGACTTCTTGTTCTTGATCTTGTAATTTTGCTATGTCTCGAACGTGTTCTTCTTGATCTAAAAATGATATATTTATTAATAATATAGGTATAAATGAATAGAGTTTACATTACAGAATCATAAGTTTACCTTATTCTTGATGTACTACGCTTTCTGTACAATTTAGATTTATTAATAGAACGAGAGCAACTTCTTGATCTTGATTTTGAAAATTTTCTATTAATTGTTCGCTCATTGATCGTTGGGCTGTCTGATCTTCTACGTCTAAGATGAGAATAATTCATTTTTCTTGAATTAGAAGAAGTAACATGAGACGAACTTCCATGTGTTTCTTCTTCACCACCAAAACTTGTAATATATGTTATTTGTCCAGTGTTAACAGGTGATGCAGATCTTGAACGAGATTTGGACGAAGATTTTCTATAGGGATTATATTCAGGACTTTCTCTCGCCGCATAACTAATAAACAAGTAGAATAGAAAATAACATGAGTATACTTGTTAAATTTTTAATTTAAGTAAGTTCTATGGATTTTGAAAATAAGTACCTTGGTGGACTCATAACTCGACCGATCATTTTTTTCTCTCTAAATGCACGTCTTTCTCTACGTGATCTCCTACCCTATAATATAAATTTATTAAGTGCACTAATATAATTAATACTATTTTTTTCTATGATTTTGTAACAATATTCTAATAAAAAAATCATTTTACAAATATACATAATATGAAGCATAAACAAATAAATAAAAATGTTTTACCGAATACATAGCTTTTTCTTCTTCTTGTTTACGTGCTTGTCTCAATGTTTCAGCTTCTTCAAAATCTTGTGTTAAAAAACTAAAGTAATCAGCTCCTAAAAGCCCATATTTTTGAGCTACCAAATTCATTTCATGTGCTTGTGATGGCTCTATTTGAGATACATCTACACATATATCTAAAAGGAGAGAACATATAATTTGTAATATATTTAACATACTAAATTATGGTACTTATATATGTACTATAAGTTATACCTAAATCGATATCACTATCTTCATCATCTGCCTTTTCGTCAGATATAACAGCATCCATTGTTTTTACCGTTTCTGTTATTGGTTCTTCTGTTTCATAATTGTACCCAATGGCTACATTATTACATGATTTCTTCTTATCCCTTGCAGAATCTAATTTTGTTGATGAACCAAATTGTTCTTCCAAGTGTATTTGATGTAAAAATTTTTCTTCCGTTACTACATTAAAAATAATTAATCAAACAATTTAGAATATCGATAAAATATAAATTTACTTATATACAAATTTTAATTTTTCACCTCCTAAAAATTCGTTTTGAACAATTATACGATAACGTTCATAATTGATATGTCTATCTTCACTAGTAAGAGCAATGTCCACATCAATACAATCTGGTGCTTCTGGTATCCAGTCAAGGTGAGCACGTACATCAAATCGGTCAATAAGATTGTCTTCATTTCCTTGCCATGGCATCCTATAAACACAGCATATATATTGCATGCAAAATTAATATAACTACAAACAGTATTATTTATTTACTTTCTTTTGTTAATTTATATGTATTTTATTTCTTGAAATGATTTATTGAAGTATATTTACTCAATAATTTATTTAATACAATATGTTTTTAATTATAATATAATTTGTAACATATTTATTCTTCTTATATATCAGCCATGTATCAATCATATACAGGGTGAAGCATACAAAATGTTACATTATGTAAATATTGAATAATAATAAATATTGAAATTATGTAAATGTTGAATATTTGAAAGTATTAATGATACAAAAAGTGATATTAGACAAAGTTAATGTACTTTAGGGGCTTATATTTCTGCTTAATTTGCTTTTTTGTATATGATAAAGTCAATGAGATTCCAAAGTTACTATTTATTTTTTGAATAGGACTGCATGTTTTTTTAATATGCATAAATGTATTCCACATTCAAATTAATTCAGTAATCATAGTCATTCAAGGTCATTTAAGGTCATATATAGAGGAAATGCAGTGCTATTGTTCTAGTCATATTTATTTCTAACACTCTGATACTATTTATTTATTGCAACTTAAACAGATATTAGAAATGTTGTGATTAGACCAATTTTACTACTTTTCATGTCCAATAACATTTATTACATTATCAACATTTTTGAAAATACTCAATTGTAACACCATATGTGCCTTATATTAGTATATTAATTTTGAATTACTTATAATAAACTAAAACAAAAAAGAAAAGGAAATAT
>NW_017100347.1:805373-805709 GCF_001263275.1 Habropoda laboriosa | reverse complement strand
ATGTTTCATCAAGCAATTGCTTATATAGCATAAATATTTTATGCAAGAAAAGTTTTTCACTTCCAAAGATCATAATTTTTATAAAAGTGGTATTTATAAGCTTGTTTCCCATTGGGAAAAGGTCATTAAATGTGAGGGTAATTATTGTAATGAATAAATTATTTTCTTTCTACATTATTTACATATTTCTTTTTCAACTATTAGAGAATGCCAATACTTTCTTGATTACTTGATATTAATTAAATGTGAAGATATGGAATACCTCATATTTGTGACTCAATTTTTCAAAAATGAGAGGTGCACTTTTTTATTTCATCTTAACAATATTCATTGCTA
>NW_017100347.1:798614-805279 GCF_001263275.1 Habropoda laboriosa | reverse complement strand
TTTTAAAATTTTTAAAACGCCTTAAAATGTTGAATGTTATAACAACATTGAATTCTCTTTTAATTCAATTACTTTAGCACTTTTATACGACAATTGAATTAAACCTTTAATGTTAACATTTAAGTCTTCTCTCAACAAAGTAGGTTGTCATTTATTTACAGAGAAATATATAGTTTCTAGATAAGTTGAGTGACAGGATATTACAAATAATATTAAACTATAATTAACTTACATGTTTGCAGGACTGTCACCAGCCGTAGCAACTGCTGGATCTAAGTGTATTTTGCAAGGTCTTCCATGAAGTTGTAGAAATTGTGTAGGATCCGATTTCTAAAAAAAATTTACAGAATAAACAAGTTGAGAAATATATTTATGCATGTTCTATGTATTTATTTATCCCATATATAATATATACTAAATATATAACTATGACAAGACAAGGATAAAATAACATAGGAATAGTCGTTCAATTTACTTCTTTCACGTCTTTAAATAATAACTAATACTTATGTGAACTGAAATAATATTAGAAACGAATTTAAAGTAAACCCTCTTAGGAAAATAAAAGTTCATATGACGTTATATAGAATGTAACATTCAATTTTACAATTTAAATTAAATTTATGTATAAATCATTATTGAATTTGGTTTCTTACAATTTTTTCATAATAGTCCCGTCGACGTTCAGCTCGGCGACGATAATCTACTAGCATTCCACGAATTTTCTTTTCTTGTTTTCGCGCTTCATGCCACATCCTACCACCTGTTTTTTTCACGGAAAAGCTCATTTTACATATTAAATAATTCACAAACCACTAAATTAAAAAGGAACATTCATGTAGTTAACAATTCTATAGAAGGAATCCAAAAAATTATTAATTAACAGACTCTTCTTCTGCGAGGTAGACATATTGTATTTTACAAGCACTATTCACTATCCAGAAAATATGATCCCAGGTTATTACACTGGTGATATATACTAGGTACTAGTCAAACATGACTGGCGCTGTCACTTTATTTCTGGTATGTGGTTGCATTTCTTACAGCGAACTATTCAATGCTTATAGTATAGTGTATATAGTTAAGGAAAATGTTTTATTTTGTGAATGTTCATTTGAAAAAATTTAACGTACAAATGGTTTCGTTTTTAATTAATAGTAAAGTTTTTAACAATATAAAATGAAAATGTTAAAAATTATAGTCGCAAAACAATATATATGAACTAAATGCACTTTATACATGAAATACTTACGATATACCTCGTGTTTGTATAATAGTATTCAAGACTGTGAAGTTACACTAAATCGGAGGAAGGGAAAATGTTATCACTATAAAAATTTATTATTTTATAATACTGTTGAGATAATGACAGCATAAGGGAAAGCAAGATAAAAAAACAAGATCTACTTGTGATTGACGGTTGATAATCGACTATAGAGAAATATGAATTATTCTATGGTGAAAATTAAAACTTTTGAATCTTTCTAATTTTGTTTCGAATATTGAAGTGTCTTCAGTAATGTTTTTAGTGAAAAATAGCCTGTATAAGTTTTTGTTTCGATTTATTATCATAGGAAAAATTTTATTTGTGCATTGGTAGTACTGTTATTAGTAATTGATAATATTATCATGAACGAGGTACAGAATCCTATAATTTATCTACGATATTATCATGAAAAATACAAAAATTATAATTTTCTTTACAAAGTGCCTCACTTTATGTCAAGCAAAAGCTTGTTCCAATGGGACGGTGGGAATAGATACTATTATAGTAAACCGGACCGAAAAATGTACACTGGCAGAAAATAAAGTTGAGACATCGGCGGTATAACTTTCAGCCGTTCGTAAAGAAAGATTTCCTTTCCTAAATCCCTTTGTAAGTAAATGATGCACAAAAAAGATGTGTCGTAAGTTAATCGTAATCGGGTACGTGAGATTTGAATATTAAATTAAAGTTCCAGGATATAAGTAACTTTATCAAGAACCATTTATGCTAAGCAATTAGTTAAAACAGGTCCTTTGATACTACACGTGTATTACTCACACTTAAATACTTAAGAAACAGGCTTGACCTGCGATTTTAGCAAGATTACAGTATATCAAATTTACATTTCTATAATTATTTTGGTTATTACTTTCAATAAGTTTGAATGTTTTAGTTTATTTTCAAAAAAATAACATGGACATGTAATCAGTCACAAAAGTCTACATACATCCATAGAATTTTGATCATTCAATTTATCAAAACAAACTAAAAAAGCATGTCAGAATCATTTATGCTTACATATTATCATATAATGACCTTAAGTTTGCTTAGAATATCAGTGTATTTTTAGAAGAAATTGAAAAAACTAACCATTTAGCTCATAAAAATCTGCATACAATTGAGTTACTTTATATAAATGTTACTCTTTATCTTATAAATATGGGATTATAGTTTCATAGTTTCAGTTTCAATTTGAAGCAACTCCAGGAAGTATACATAAAAAGAGTTTTACTTATACATATATTATAATCATGTTGTCAAGGAAAGAAATTTCTTGGAAAATCTAATCTGATGATAAAATTACAAGAGGAGATGAAGTTGTATGGAGAAATTGCGAAAATTGTTAGGAAAACTCATGCAGTGGTGCAAACAATAATAAAAAACTTTATTTTGAGGGGAATGACATTAAATAAGCTCAGATCTGGTTATCCAAAAGTATTAAACAAGTGAGATGTTTGAGCCATACTCAGAAAAATGCAAGATGATCTCAAAATAAGTGGACCAAAATTAATACAAGAGATTGATTCTTCAAATGTAGAATTTTAGATTGGAATTCTTCAAATTTAGAGAATGTATGTAGATTTTTACGACTGACTGTACACCTACCTGCTATGGAGAATAGCTTATGAATCATAAGCTACCTACAAAATGATGATTACTAGCATGTTATGGCCCCCTCTGTACTATACAACTTTTGTAAATAAAGTTTTTCCATATCTCTCCATATCATCTGCGTAGGTTATTTTGTTGCGAAATGTGACATTACCGCTATTTATCAACATAAAAGTACGAGCGGAAACAACAGTTTGTAACGAATCTTTAAATTCAATTTTCTCGAAAACTAAGCCCTTTATGAAAGAAATTTGTTCTGTATTTTTCGTTTATCGTGTGTTAATATTTGTAGAGTATTATGCAGAATCATTCTCTTCACGGTTGTACCACCAATAACGGAACAATGTAGCTATTTATTAAGCTATTAAGCTATACTAGTTACGGCCATCATTGGAGGAATAAAAAATGCTTTTGATATTATTTTACAACTTGAATTAATTTTACGGTATATGTACCGTAATACATATTTTTTTTTTTTTTTGCAGAATATTTATAGATGATAGTTGTTTCGTTTAAAGAAGTGAAATTAACTTACAAATTTTTTTCACCTTTCCATTTACAAAAGAAAATCCTAATAACAGAAATTTACGTAAACTTTATGTTTTTTATGATCAATTTTTTTTTCCACAAATTGCTTGCGTATACGTAAAACTAAATTTTTAATTAATTAAAATTTAATTAACGTGTCAATTATTCTTTTATACTAAAACAAAAATGGATATATGAAATAGAGGTCTAGATGCATTTAGAATTTGAATTCAAAATTACATTTTATTATTATCTTAATATGGACTAGTATAATATTACCATGTACACATTCAGTAGCTCACTTAATTTTTAACTTATAATACATTCACAAACATTGATAAAGACAGTCACGATATCTTGTAGTATATTTCATGACTGATTAAGCTATAGCGCAAGCTCTATTTATATATAAGTTATATTTTATCACTTATCGACGTTATAAATGATTGCGTTTAGATTATTATCTTACCAAAGATTTGTTTAAGGTAGTGTTATGTCTATTGTTCGCACTGACTTTGCACGATCAACGATTATTATGAAACTAACGTTTCCTCCCTGACAGTTGGTTTCCTTCTTTCTATCAAAAATTTTTGTTTAAAACTAATAGTAAGTTGCATTAAAAAATAGGTATTCGCATTAACATAAATCGGTTATCTATGACATCTTATACAGTTTTTATATTTCAATACTATACTATATAATTTATTTGAAATAGGCATATCAGATTCATTTTTTTCTTTCTCCATTCGTATCATTAATATATTGGCATACATTTGAATCACACCGAAATTATGAATAAAAATGAATAAATATGAATTTTTAGTTCCAAGCATTTTAGAATTTACATTTTCTACAATATATTTATTAATTATAACTCATTTCGCTTTAAGCGATAAAATGTAATATTTGTTTTGCAAGTAAAATCGTTGTTTTTTTTTTTATCTTTGAATAATTCTTCGACAAATTTATTCTTGACTTTATATAAAAAAACTATCTTTCCGTTTTTCTATTTCTGACTTATAACGTGTTTAATATAAGTAATCTTGAACATTACCACATTCTTTCTACAGAACTGCAAATGTTCTTAATTCTTTCGAATATAAGTATTATACTTGGAAATATTTTGTTCTTCAAATAGAGAAATGTCTATTACACCCATGCTCGGTTAAATTGAATAAAATCAGGTCCGCTCATTTCAATTCTTCCGAGCAGGGTAGTGTTTTGGTTCCAGCAATTGGTTCTTGAACAGCTCAACAAGGAAAGAGAATACACAAAACGAGAGTATATAAGCGAGATAGAAGTAGTACGTCAATGCTGCAACAGTCGAAATTTAGCACCTGATAGGAATACGAATGAATGCGTTGCAGTGAATTATCCAATATCAAAAATTTCAATTTCCTCAATCTTCATCCTATCTTTATAAAAATAGTACCAGTCAGTGCACGAGTTTTTTTCCAATATAAATGAGTACCAACACGATATAAATCGGACTAGTTTTTCCAAACATCAATTTAAATATTCCCGATTTTACAGGTATTTTTAAAACGATTGCTGTTAATACTAGTCCGATTTATATCGTGTTTCGACTCATTTCCATTGGGAGAACCTCGTCAATTCATTGGTGCTATTTTCATAAAGATAGGACGAAAATTATAGAAATTGAAAATTTTGATATTGGCTGATTCATTGCAACGCAAGCAAGGTATCTATTTTAGGTGCTGTGTCTTCACTTACTCTCGCTATATCTATTCACTATCCTCGTCGATCTGTTTTAGGTTCGCTAAGCTCGAGGAACTGACAATGAGTGGTAGGAGAAGAGTGGGGATGGTTCGTTTCAATTTAACCGAGCAAATTTCACATCAATTTAACCGAGCACAGGTGTATTTGTTACAATACGAGCATTTCAATTGCAATACATTGTATTTGCATTTATTTGTATAACAATCATTTTCAATCGACGAAATTCCTTACTTGAGACAAACGAAGAAAGTGGAAAGCATAATGAAAAGACAAGCTTTCGCTTTTTATCCGTATTCGTTCGATCGAATTGTTCGATTCTACGTATCAAAGCTTTTTATACAATCTTTCAAAGCGATTACTTTCATGTATGCAGTACAATAAGAGTAATTTACATCGCAAAATTTTTTAAAAATTTCGTATATTTTAATTTTCTAATTTGTGACGTGTTGATAGTGTTTTTTTTTCTCTTTTTAACGTTAGATTTTTAAAATAATTATATCAAATACGCTCTGCAGGTAAATAGTATAGTACAATATTTTCATAAATCACACATGCTTTTTACATGTACGACATGTGTTACGTAATGGAATGTGATATTTTATGTATTCAATATCACTTCGCGTTATACTCTTATTAGAATTTCCGACGAATGCTTTTTTTACAATTTTTAACGTAAAAATGGTAAGTATGGCGAACGTATTTAAATAGTAGAAACTTAATTAATTTCTACACCCTAAGGAAACGTTCTATATCAATAATCACGCAAGGTCAGATTGACAATAACGTTCTTCTTTCTTTTTTTTTCTTTGCGAATGTTTATTACTATTTGTATTTATATTTATATTTATATTTGCATTTATATTTATATCTGTATTTATATTTATACTTTGTATCTATATTTACATATGTACGTATTTATATGCATACATACATATACATACATATGCGTGTGTTTACCTTAAACTTAGTGTAATGACTAGATAAGTTTCGGCCACCCAATATAAACATGTTGTTTGATCCCATATATTTTATTCGTACCATTCCTTTGTTCACCAAATATATGGATAAAAATTTCCATGCCAAAATTCATTTCTCTATTATTCTTCATGACATTCATATATTCTAAACGGTGTGTGTGTTCATTTCGACATTTTCAGAAGCAGCTTTCACAAAATCGAGAAAACAGTTCTTAATTCCCGCTTTTCCGCTGCTTGAATATTTCAATGAATATATCTACTCGAATCCGTTCGTAAAACATTTCATAATTAACGAAGAGAGAAATGAAATATTTGCGCGATACTTAAAATGCATCTATCTTCCATGTTCTTAAACAAAAATGTTTAAATAATCGTGAGATCTTTGACATTTTCATTCATTGTCGAGTGTATTGTACCGCATTTATTGCACTTGCAACGATAGAAAAGAACGTTTACATTTTTCCAGAAATATATTTCGAATTTCGTTTGAGTAACAACTCTGAGAATTATTTAATGAAGAAAAAAATATATATATATATATA
>NW_017100347.1:796999-798176 GCF_001263275.1 Habropoda laboriosa | reverse complement strand
ATATTTTGCTAGAAAATAACAATAGATGTTAATAAATGACATTTTACCAACATAAACATCCAAAGATGGATCCAAATCGATTTTTCGATGAGAAGCGATACGTGCTATTTAATAATATATGATTTTGTATACATTTAATATGATATGCGATAGGTAACACATTGTCTAAGCATTTCATGATCAAATATGAATTTTCAGAATTTCTTTAAGGCTTTCCTTAATTCTATGGAAGCATCCATAAAAAGGTTGTAGATTAAGTTTGTATTAGATTAAAGCACTTCTAAGATTTATATAGTTAATCTATTGAATAGTGAGATGAAAACATTGTATGAAAACAATGCTTTTGTGTGATGACAAATGATAATATTATAGCAATTGTAAGTCTACAACAAATGAAACATATTTGAAAAAGTAGCATATACACTAATGGTATGTATTAGAAGAATTCTTTGGTTGAAAATCAAATGATTCTTATGAAGAATGGGTCATTTTAAAGCCATAATTGTTGACACGCTGATTGTTCATCTTAGTTTCTTAAATTAAAAGAAACATATTCTTTGTATTGTGATAACAATGGAATTAAACTGTATTTAAGTGGAAATAATGTTATCAACAAATTTTTATCAATTCTTCTCTTCAAATGATGAAGGAGAGTATGGAAAGATCAACTGTTATAAATGTTGCATATTAGGAATATCAATATCATTAGGAAATATTTTCACTGCTACCTCTGAATTGGCATATTATGTCTGTTGTAAATAGTGGAATGTTTTAATACAATATTCTTTATAAATTAAGTAGTACTTAACGTGTGAACAATATGAGTTTTTATTAGAAGAGAATTAAAATCAATATTTTTCTGCGCTTTTCAATTTCATGTGCTTTTAATACTACTGTTCTGTTCTAGTCCCTTTCATTCAAAATTATCTTCATTTATTAGTAAGTACAATAATATATACATTATCTAGATATATAATAATAAGAAAACAAACTTTGGACACAAAAATGAAAATGCACAGGTTAAAATTGTAAAAAATTCAGATCCTTTTTTAATATTGTTGTGTCCATAAATTAATGCATAAGTTCTCTTTGCATAAACAGATCATAAACAGAATAGCAGGATTAAATATCTACTATAAACACAAAAGTAATACCTCTTGGAAAACGTATTGAGTGG
>NW_017100347.1:783479-796496 GCF_001263275.1 Habropoda laboriosa | reverse complement strand
ACTGATCTTGAAGAACTCTTTTGTCTTTTTCTTCCTTTACCATATGATTGTTATAAATTCACAATTTTTTTTTAGTATAAAATAAAGATATTTCATACAAAAAAAAAAAGAAAAAAAAACTGCAGATGAAGTTTAATATCTATTTTTAACAGGAATTTTTATGTTTGGAACAAAAAAATTGCAATTGCTTTATAACAAATTTAGATTTTGTAAATAAAAGAAATAGATCATGTATTTACGTTTATTACAATGTACACATTGGTGTATATTTGCTTATAATTACAGTTTTGCTTGAATAAATTGAGTATACTTTTTGAAAAAGATGATTACAATAACTTTTTAAAAATTTCTTTCAATTTTAATTGTAAGATGTTACATAAACCAAAAGAAATTAATTTTTTATAACAGTATATTTTGTTTTGATAGGGTTATATTTCTTTGTAGATGTATTTAAATTTAAATAAATGTAAACAAATGGACACAAAATTTTTGTATTGCGTTATAATAAGTATTTCCATTCAGTTTACTAAATTTGTATGCATGGAGAAGCATAAATTCTTTGGTTGTAGCAATGTTGTTATAAATATTCTTAAAAGTGTGCTATATATTTGTGTGCATTGGACAATGCGTTTGATGCATATTTTAGTATTTTCTCAACTAAACTATTCAATATATGTAAGTCAAACGAATTTTCCACTCAGATACGTTACACAAGCATACGCATAAATATTTATATTTCACAGGAAAGAACACAAAACAAGTTCAATTCCAGGGCATTATAAATGGCACTAATCAAATTCAAATGAAATAAAATTAGTATAAAGTACGTTTTTGTATATATCACCCGGTATTACAATAAATTGGTTTAAATAAGATTTGTAAACATGATTCATATAATATAATGATTTAAGCGGCGAAATTACTATCTATTTAAACTTCTTTCTCTCATACTCATTTTTTTTGTTCTTTCTTTTTCCCTCCTTTTCCAGCTTTACATTTTAAACATGTGCCTATCGTTAACGATACTTTAACAATAAACAAAGGTTGAGTAAATAATTGTAACTGTTCTTTAACATAAGCACTTCAAGGTTCTTCTATTTTGGAAAAATATTTGAGTTTCATACAATTTTCTGCCAACTTATACAAGGATCGTGTACCTTATTTATTACTTTTTCAATACTTTTTCAATTGATTTTTATGAAGTTGTTAGTGTTTACCAAGATTATATTGTTTTAAATACCACAGTGTGCTTTTAAAATTGCATTATTGTTAAGGTGAATGTTTTAATTGAAATGTTCCAATGGTCACAAAATTAGAAATAAAATTTCTGATTCTTTTTAAAACTCTATTCTTTTTTCACACCTATATATTCATTTATTAATATGGAAAAATGCTGCATTTTACGTATCTTTCTTACATTACAGGAGTTTTTCTTCTGTCACATTTTAAATAATACAAAATCGTATTATTTAGGATACATATGTTAAAAAAAGCAATTAAGTTGCAGTCAACCTTGAAGTACTTATATACATACAATTTTTTGTAACGAAAACAATTCATAGTACTTAATACGATTCGAAATCGACAGTAAAAATAAAACAAAACAGAAAACAAAATCTTTTGACATAACAGAGAAAGAAAAATATGTTTTTTGTGAGGTAACAAAATTGCAAAAAAAAAAAAAAACGAAAAAGAAAAAAAACAAAAGCGAGGAGTCGTTCCTATCGACAAATTCTTAATTCTTAATTACATAAAGAACAAAAGTAGTAAAGTCTTGTCTTAGATTTTACTGTTCAATTATATTCAATCATTAACTTCTACAAAATACTGCCTTGTCATTTCGAGACATATGATCTGACTCGATATTTTATGCAAGTTGAAATCTGAAAGACACAAAGAAAATAATTATTGTATATATTACCATACACAGTTAGGGAAATCAGGTGATTCGACGTATTATTTATACATAATGTTGTCCTTTCATGTACTTTGGCATTGAAATTTTATCAAACTTTCATTAGAAATCTTAAGATTTTCGTATCACGTATCACTCGATAGTTGAAGCGAAAAGTGAAAAACCTTCAGCAAAAAATAGATAAAACTTAGAGTTAATATGATGCGCGGTATTTACATAGAAGAGAACTCCTCTCCGTTAGTATTATTTTGTTACCATTTGTAAATTTTTATAATTTTTTCAGTCGCAATATTACATAAAGTCGAGATTAATACTTCGGATTATTTTTAATTTGATTCACAATCTATATAGGTAAAGAGTATTTTCTAAATAGTTCAATAAGAGCATATTCATTCATGTGATAATTGTAAATGCTTGTATAATTATTTAATGAGATTGCTCTCGGTTAGTTACATTAATGGTGAAAAAATGATGTAGTAATATTGCACCACAAAAGTCGCTTTCAACTGACGATCCTAACACATTATCGTCCATTAGTAATAAAAATAAGTGTTCATTTTTACGCAATATATTACATATACAAGATGTTACTTTGTAGATCATAGTGTTCCAGATATTCATGGAGAAATTGGTATTTTGATGAAAGTAACTGGTAATTTTGTCTGAAAGATGAAATTCAAATAATTGAATTACCCAAGCAATTGTTACCAACAAATGATAAGTCTGTTTTATGGAATCAACATAAACAAAGATAACGATTTTTTATTTTCAAAAGGTTTGTTTTTAGATTTTCTTGTTTGAAATGATGATTCATTTTATAGTGATCATTAAACTGTAAGTAAAAGTTAAAATTTACAATACATCATTTAGAGGAAATAAGCACCCTTTTAAATAGTAGTTACCGTTCATAATAATAAGCACAAAATTTTTTCTCAAAGATTAAACGAAAATACTAAATGGGTTTATCGATAGTGCATTTTGATGTTTATATAATGACTCTGAATGTTAAATTTCTTTATACGTATCGTTGATAATTTATATATATATAATTCGATCTGATTAAAGTTGCTGTTAATAACAGCAAAAAGGATTTCTTCCTTCAAAGAAGTTGTTGGTTGTAAAAGGAAGTCACCATAAAAAACAAATTGTCGATGCAATGAAATACTACGGAGTACTCTTCCGTATAACTACCGTGATAATTATCACGAGACGACGACGCACTCAAAATATTACGCAATTAGATAGATCTTAATTTTAGTAAAAATTTAAAAACTAGTAAATTGCAATCCGTGGATAAAAAACCATGAAATAAACAATATAATTTCCATAAAGCCAACAAAATATATGAAGGCCCTTGTAGAAATATACTCCGTCGTCAACTATGCAATGTACAGAGAGTTCCAGCCCTGCTCTAAACGTTGGTAAAGAGCTTTGTGCTATGTATAATCGTGTGCACTGGATATTTCATTTTCCTTCTTATCGCGTACAGAATGCGATTCTCAATGCTGAGTTCCTGAACTATAAAACTTTCTTACTTATTGTATTTAAATAAGTGAAATTTCATTGAATATTAATTCTTCATCTTTTCTTCTATATATCATATGGCAAAGAGAACACCTCTGTCAACCTATTTATCATTTTATTTTACTAAGGAATGCTCATTTGTATTAAAAATACATCAAAGGTATACCGTTAAATGAAATAAAAAGAACCTTTTGTAAGACTAAACGTACATAATGCTTGGAAAAATACATAAGTATACAATGCAGACAGTACAACTATCCCATTTTATTTCAAAAGTAGCTTAACATTAGATTGTAGGTATCTGGTGACAAATGTATTTCATAGTTTTCAATGAAAGATACAATAATGCTCCTTTGATATATATATGTATATATATTGGAGATAGTATCCTATAAAAAAAAAATGAGATATTTCATTGGCTCAGAGAAAAGAGAAAAATAAATAAATATACCAAATAAGAAGGAAGAGTCAATGAAAGTTCATCATTACTTTTTTCTTGGCTTGTAACGACTGATGTTAAATGTCACAACAAAGAGAATATCAACAGTTGTATATTACTTCTTGAATTATTCAAATAGTCAATTGGAATGCAGGCATAGAGAATCTCATTCATGAATGAAACGTTTATGTATATATTATGTATATATAATTTTTGCTTTACGCAAATATTCAATGTATTAATATTTGTTGCAACGCGTTTATGTAAGTTGTGTTGCTTTGCTAAGCAGGAGCTGGTGAGAATATACGAATAGAATTCCACGAGAATCGAAACACAAAGCAATTTGCGTAGAATAATTCTGTACAGAGAGTAAAGTAGTGAATAATATGGTAGTGGATGGCGGATGTATTGTCTGTTCACTACGCATATCAGCCAGGTAACCAAACGCTTATATGTACACTGGAGACTCCTGGCCAGTTAATAGTCTAAACATCGACGTGGGCATCGTCTTCATTAATATCTGAAACAAAATATAATTCGTAAAACGTATCTATACCGTCACGCTATAATAACAATTGTTTTGCTATTTTAGATAGAACTGATTGAGAATTCATCGAGAATTTCGTCAATTTTTCATTTTTTTACCGTTCTCGACCAAATCGGAAGTATAAACCGACGTCTATTATTTTCGAAGCGTTAACAATTGGAAAAATCGATTTTCAGCTGTTTCGCGCGGTAAAGATAAATACGTAACGCGTACGATAGAAAAGAAATTTAACAATATAAAAAATAACCACACGTTAAAAATAAAACAAGTCAATTCCAGTGGGAACTTTTTCAGATTGTTCGATTGCAAAGTCGAATTTCAAAAAAGGTTAAAAATGCCGATTTTCATTGAAGTCATCAAGTGACAAAATTTATATCTTTACAGTTTTACCAGTCTGCTATGATTATTAATTTATAATTTTTTCAGATTTTTCGGAAAGGAGTATCATAGTTAAAAAAAAATTAGAAACTAATAATTTTCACTTTTTCGTGCACAGAAAAGTAGACTATTTATATTTTGTTCGTTAAATGAATATTGTATGTAATTCCAAACACTTGTTGCACACTAAAATTAAAGAATTTCAGAATTGCCTCACAATTGACGCTACGATACAAAAGATTAAGATGCACGTGTAATATATTAGGTCAGAGTCGCTTAACTTCTTTCTCACGAGCAAATTTCCCTTCCCGAGGTTCCCCCAGTATGCGTCTGAGATGGTCTCGCTCAAGTTGCGGCGCGGCAGGAGGACGCGAGGAGTCCCTCCCACCACATTCCAACGACTGCCGTTAGTTTATGTTACACGGGAGGGGAAATTTGCTCGTGAGCAAGAAGTTAAGCGCTCTGTATTAGGTCATCCCATAAGTTCGGTCGAATTTTATAATTTAGATGAATATTTCCAACGAACCTTTAAATTTCAGAAAAGAAACATAAGCACCTCCTCGTTTCACAACTTTTTCTATTTAGGTCTTTTTTATATTGGTTTATTTTGGTTATATCATCGCTAAAGAATTTCCTTGGATTTTCATTAAAATGTATGCATTTCGCTTTCGGCACGAACTCACGGGATAACCTAATATTTCAAATGAAAACGAATTGCGCGTACCTCGCCAACAGATGTGGCAAGAAGATTGACGATCTTCTCATGCGGCACGGCGACAACACTTTGATTGTTGATCTCGATAATCCTATGACCCACCCGAACACCTCCTCTTTCGGCGATCCCGCCTCTCAATAGACTACATATTACTCCGTTCTGTACACTAAATCCTAACTGATACTTGGTGTCGGGTCTTTTAATTTTGACCTCGACCACTGGCGCGCACGGAACGACAGTCAGTTTGACGACTGTCTGATTTTTCGAATTCTTGATGTAAGTCTGGCAAGTAGAGAGCGGTAAGCCAACTAACGATACGCCATTAATGGCTATTATCTGATCACCAATATTTAATTGTCCACAACGAGCAGCCGCACCAGCTGGTGCTAAATTTGCGATTACAACTGTCGGTAGCATCGAACCCCATCCAGATTCAACAATCACTACGCCTAAAATTTCACCTTTCGCCTTTGGTACCACTACCTGTAAATATTCAAGAAAAATCTTTTTAACATTTATCAGTAAATCTGTAACGGTTACTTTTTTTATCTATTATTCAGTATTTCATAATTTTAACTTCGACTAATTTTGATTGGTGTCCTTCAGTGTGAATTTATAATTCTAATATCGATTAATTTCGATTAGTGTTCGGTACGATTTCATAATTTTAATTTCGACTAATTTTGATTATTGTTCAATATGATTTCATAATTCTAATTTTCATTGATTTTGATTGATCTTTTTCATTTAATTTTCATTCCGAGTCAATTGGAGACAATTATTTTTTACTTATTATTCAGTATGATTTTATAACACAAAATGGCATATTAGCATATTTTTAGTCTCATAGTCTATTAATCCTTTCGTGACTGAATTACTTTTTTTTTTTTTAATTTGTTACACATCTACCGATCATCGTGTCGATAATGGATACTAAATTGAGATGAATTTTTATTCGATTACTCAAGCGGGGCATACGTGCCTCACTGGTCACGAAAGGATTAAACAAAAGTTGATTCTGATGATATACAGCATAGAATTTTCATGGATTACCTCTTTCTGCATTTCCTTTTTAGCAAACATCTG
This sequence comes from Habropoda laboriosa, assembly GCF_001263275.1. Classification (NCBI taxonomy): domain Eukaryota; kingdom Metazoa; phylum Arthropoda; class Insecta; order Hymenoptera; family Apidae; genus Habropoda; species Habropoda laboriosa. The sequence continues at coordinate 789,892 of NW_017100347.1, read as the reverse complement.
CAGTTCATCCCCAAATATTTCTTGAGAATTGAGTACTTCTTGGTAATCCATCTCTTTTACGAAACTATGATCTTCTATGCCATTTGCCTTGAGGAATTCCATGTAAGCTACTTGAAATGCTTGCCCAATGCTTTGTGCAATGAATCGAGCTTCTTCACTTTCAAATACGTGACAAATCATCTTCGGAGTTCGGTTGATTTTTGGTGCCTCTTCCATTTCGTGCGGTACAAATCGTCTTCGTGCCATTAGCACCACTACATCACCAATATCCGCTATATAAGATATTGTTCTTAACGCGTGATCCATCATGATCTCTTTCAGGTCCGTGTTCAAAACCATGATTTTTTCTGTTGAGATGAATAGGTCAACTTCTGTACTCGGTTGCGTTTCACCATCCGGTGCCTGTATGTACACATTATTATTTCTTCATACTTGGATTACACACACAACGGAACAATTGAAATTCGATTTTCAGCATTACAATAAATTGTACAGGAGTGAACTGCAATTTGGAAATTTTGAGAATTTAATTTGGAAATAGTAGCGGAAAGAACTTGTAAATTTGAAAATTTTGAGAATTTAAAAATTTGGAAATAATAGCAAAAGGAACTTGTGAATTTGTAAATTTTTAGAATTTGGAAATAATAGCAAACAGAACTTGTGAATTTGGAAATTTTGAGAATTTGTAAAATTGCAAATTTGGAAATAATAGGAAACGGAACTTGTGAATCCGCAAATTTTGAGAATTTGGAAATTTGCAAATTTGGAAATAATAGCAAAAAGAACAAGTTTTTAATGAAACGATCAAATTGGAACGAACTCTAGAAAATTGATCCGATTGATAGAATATAAAAATGAATTGAAAAATTCTAGTACTTTACACTTCTAATTTACTGAATTCTTTTTAATGCTAATTCCTATATTTTATATTGTACTACCGACAGAAGCATTAAAAATAGGAAGAATTGTGACATTTTTTTTCAGAAACATAAATTAAGGATTACTATATTAATACGTCATTTTTAATCCAATTAAACTGTTCTCAATCTTAAAAATAGCCAACGATTTTGCATTTTTTTTTTTTTGCATTAAAAAGCAGCAAGTTTAAGTTACATTTTTATTTCTACAAATTTGTAAATGTTATTTGTATTTCTAATCACATTTTTTGTTGTAAGACTAAGGAAAGAATTTATTTAGGAAATAGTGAAAGAATTTAAAATAAGAACAGCAACCTTTCAATGAATAGCGATTCTGCTAATATTTACTATAATGCAATAATTTATAAAAAATTTGTCACGAATAATAATGTAGGTATATTTGAATCAATTAAAATATCAAATTACGAAAATATTTTTCACTAACAGTACAAAGTAGTATAATAATTAAAAAATGTAAATTATGTCCGCTTTACGTTTTGCACAGTGAAATCTTTCTTTCATAAAGCTTGAGAAAAACCTTGAAAAGGAAATTGCAATGTACCAGATCTACAGCAATGTTTGTTCAGCACATGATTCTATGAATTTAATAATATAATTTGTTAAAACGTTAGCGTTTTGTTATTTATCGATAATGCATGAAACACAATCACCTGAAATCAATACTTAATGTCTAATAGATTGTTAGATATCTAATAGACGTCTACACCACAGAAAACACTATTAATACACATAGTGTTTTTTATAGTATAGAAATCATTTCACTGTTATTAAGTAATTTCTATAATTATCTGACTTTCAATTTGTAACATTATTTGTACAAGAGCAAGGCACGAAGTATTGCTGTGATAAATGAAAAATTTCTTGCACAACATTTGTTGCCACTTTTTACCAAAAATATATTTATGTAAATGATTTATCTTAAGTACCGATGGTTTGCCTATATGAGCTAACTTTTATCAAGATATATCGTTTATAATTAAAATATTACAATTTGAGTCAATGTATTATAGCATATACCATACTGTAAAATATTGAAACAGTAGAGCCACGTATGGCTATATAATTTGTGTAAGAAGAGAACAGGAAACTTGAAGTCAGTATTTGAAACTGCAGGAAGCCCCTGTATAACACAGTACGTATATACAAATATATCGAAAAATTTGCGAGATTTCTTATATAGTGTGGTAAAACAGAATACGATAAATTAGTTTTAAATTTTAATTAGAAAATATCGTCTGAACTTTTGTTCAACCCTCGGAGAAAGGATGGCGCGATAGGCGCCACGCACCGCGGACGCCGGGTCAAATGTGACCCAATACTGAAATCTTTTTCGTATGCAAGCGAATCTCCACATTTTTTTCTTTAATTTTACTAGGCATTGTTTAAAATTATAGCACTATGTTATGATTACTAACGAAAGGAGAGGAGAGTCGTGATTCTATTTCGAATGTTGGTTGAAACAAGAGACGTCTAAACGTTCTGTGTAAAATTGAAACGAAGTATTTTAAATAAAAATTGTTTCAGTTTAAGAAGCCACACTTTAAGATCTGCAAAAAATATTTTCATCAAGGTTATTTTTCATGCAACGTTAAACGTATCCCTCGTGTTATACGAGAGTTTACTGTACTTAGTTTTTCCTCTCTTGGGCTCTTATTGTACACGTTCAAATCTGACTGTTCTGTTAATCTTACTAAATACTGAACGATCGAAGTAGAAATGTGAATATATACGTACCAAAGCCTATCGTGAAGAAGCAGCATGTTGAATAAAATAAAGAAAGCAATTAATTAATTTGATCGAGATGAATGTCATACAGTACAAAACAATAAGAAAAGATGCTATAAATTTATTATAGATTATGCTTAAGTTTATTGCAACAAAAGGATGCACAATGTTGAAAAATGCTTGTTAGTTAAAAAAAAAAGTTAATGTCCACATATATCTTTTTTTTTCTTTTTTTTTTTCTGCATTAGGAAATTTGGAATGTGAAACTTTTGTAAACCTGAGAGTTTATTGTGAAAACATAATCAAATGTATCGCGCATTATTGTGAACAATATTATATATTAAAAATACGCCTTATTTAAGTAATTATATCTAGCCACACCCATTTTCACCGACAACGAGTAAGTCTAGATAATTTTTCCATTAAAAAATACTACTCAACTGAACTGAAATATTGTTTCCTTTTTTTCCGTGTTGCTTTATCGAACTGCACTTTGACTTGATACAATTCCAAATTACAATAATTAATAATGAATTTACAAACGTTTTATCTCTTCACTCCTCTTTTGACTTATTGTCTTTTTCATGTAGATACATTTTTCTCTTTATATCTGTGCTTACGAATACTAACAAAATTTCCTAATAATTATAAGCATATAAACGTGGATTAGTAATTAGAGAAAATAGCATTTCAATCATCAGTGTTAATTGTATGTAAACCTGGCAGATATATACAGCTAATATTCTTCAATATAAAATCTCCCATTAAGAAAATCATATTCTACTTTATTCTCGATTTCCTTTCTTTTTTTCCTTCGAAATTGTTTATTGCAAGAGATTTCGTACAACATACCGCAAACTATCAAAAATCGTTCATTATTTAAGGCGTAAAAATTCTTTCTCTGCAATGAAGACATATTTAAAGATAAAATGCCCCAGACGAATGGCTAAATTCAAGAAATAACGTAATCTGTGAAACTCGATTACTCGTTGTTGCTGAAAGAAAGTGAAGGAGTGATGCAGAGAGAAATGAGGCATAAAAGAAAAAGTAACTTCTTTAGATAGATATTTAAGATAGTCGAACATAACGATTACAGAATAGAATATAATGATACATCTAAGGGTTGGAGGGCGGACCTTGATCTTAGTCACAGCCTCCCGCACTATGTTGTTGTTAAGGCGCTTACGTCTCCCTTCCTCTTCAACTTCAACAGATCCGAGAAAGTGGAGCCTGAAAACGGTGGTGGGCTCCATAGAGCCACTGATCGGGGTCAGTTTTGGTTGGAGCCCCACAGACTGCGACTCGGACTGACCCCCACCAGATGCACTCCCTATAAGTTCTTCGCTCGAGTCGCATTCGTCTTCTTCGAGGCTTCCTTGCGAGGCAACGCTGCACCGACCAAACCCATGCTGCCCCCCATAGTTTAACAGCGTAGCCTGCATACCCGTAGCCACTGGCCCCTCCTTTCGTAACGATAAACAGACAAATGCTCTTGCTAGTCACATTACCCACGCACCACCGATACCACGAGCAAGCGCGACCAATTTTGTTCGTTTATTTTTCTCTTTTTAATATTCTTTTTTTTTTTTCTCTATAGCGTTCTTATCTATCGAATTTCTCACTTCAGTTTCTTCTCTATCGTTATGTTACGACATTATAAGGTTACCCTATCTATCGTGCAGTGCTAACTCAATTTCGAATAAAGGAAATTTACAGTTTTATATCACCAAGTTTGATCTCATTTGCCTCACATTTTACGCCGGAAATAATTGGATAGTTGAGAGCATGTTGCATATCCTCTTTTCCTTTTTCACTGAATGAGCACATTAGTGCACAATATTATGTTCGCGTTATTTTCACGTTTTGTTAATGTATATTAGAGATAGCGTGAAGCTATTGTTGAATCCTAACCTTTAGATATCGTCGTAATGGAAATCACCAGTTTTATTAGAAATTCGTGAGAAGCGTTCGAAGTACAGGCTAAAAGATTGTATTGAATCACCCAAAATCGTAATAGAAGCTGGTTTCTGTATCATGCTTCGAGAAAAATATCATCACATACACAAGAATATCTTACACTCGTTCAAGTTTAGGATAGCGTGTAGATTTGTACGGACCAATAGATTTTTAAGGGACATTGAACATTTAACATTATGGTATCGAGTCTTACGAAATTTCTAAACATAAAATCATACATAGCTACAAATCATAAAAGATATTGATGCTTTAATCATTTTCAGTTTCTTATTACAGTAATCCCCGGATGAGTGTCGCATTTTTTCCCCCGGATGAGTGTTACAGAGTTATCCCCACCAAATTTCTAGAACTGCTTCGACGGACTGAGCGTCTGTGTTATCTCTGACTTGTGATTAACGATGAGATTATTTTAATCAAATTGCTGAGGTTTTTCCAATGAAAATGATACCAAACATGACCATATTTGAATGAATTTGAATTATACGGGTAGTCAGCTGTCGAGCCTTTCTATTTCATTCGCACTTCATGTTTCTCACTCTTGTTTTCAATGCACCGAAGCGAGCGAACCGAAGTGAGACAGCAGCCAACGATTCCCAGAACACCTATCTCCCCGGATGAGTTTCGGAACGCGGTCCCGAGCCCCCGACACTCATCCGAGGATTACTGTACGTTGTGATCATGTATTTCAAAATGTCTACAGAAAGAATGTCTAAATTATTTGTCGATTTTTTCATTTTACGGCATTTTGTAAGGTTAACAATTACTAACTAATCTTCAATTAGTAAATTAAATTGTAAACCAAGTTCATTTAGTTATTACTGTGCCATTCAAAAATAATGCTACAGTAATAAAACTAAAATGATTAATATGATATGTATTTAAATATTTTATAACATCTGGAGTTTGATGAAAATTAATTACAGAACGTTTCATTCGTGTATTATAAGTACAATGCCGTATAATGTAGGATCGTACAAACAGTCTCGAGAGAAAAATTGTAATTGAAATATAAAATCTTTTACTTTAGTCGACGTACCAGTTCATACCTTAACTTGAAACACACGTGTATTAACATAAATATATTACTTATTATTCGTTCAATAATGTGATTTATATTACACGAAACTTTTATAATACATGATCGTGCAAAAAGGGATATAGTGCTGCGTACAATCTACGAAGCAAAGAAGGGCAGACAACTATACACAAGAAAGTAGTCGTAAAGGAGCCGAATAAAAATACTATTTTTTTTCCACGAATACTTTCTATTCGGAGTAGTTTTATTATTTTGCTCGAAATAATGAAAATTTGTAATACAATGTTTAAATGAAATTAATCAAATGATATGTCTAATATTAATAGATTAACTTTTAAAAATATGCAGATACAACAAAAATAATTCATAATGGAAACGAATACTTTTCATAGTGTTTTCCGTCTGCTGAAGTATTAATCTTGTGAAATTTTGTTGTAAATTCAATATTGGCAATTGTATATGTAACAATTGAAAAGGTAAAGTTCTTTATACTTTGATATTTTATCCAGCTCCTATTCTGAGACAAATCAACACAGTGAAACATCAATGTCACATAAAAAAATGTGTTCCTTGATCAAACGGTGGTGGTAATAATACGAGGGTGACTAGTAAAACATTCAAACTTCTTTACGCAGTGAACCAATTTTAACGTAGACTGATACGCAAATTTATTTTTTACAATCAATTTATTAGTATTCGAATATTTTCTAATAAATAAATAATATGTAAAATAATTT
>NW_017100347.1:782985-783342 GCF_001263275.1 Habropoda laboriosa | reverse complement strand
TAATACCTATAACTAAAAATTTGACGAATTTTTCAGATTGCTAATAACAAAGGAAATGTATCAAACAAGTTTTTCTTAGTATTAAGAAATTAGTTCGTATCTAATAGTCGTCATTTAAATTTTTTTAAATAATCGAGTAATTACGAATGAATTAATATTAATTTTAACTGAACTACAGTATACTTTGCCCAAACATATTATCAAATTTTTATCGTACAATTCCATGCTAAAATATTTATTCAACAAATTGGTTTAATCACATAACTGATCTTGACTGATTTAATCTGTCAACATATCGATTAATCTTTCAGAACAACAGAGAGGAAAGGCTACAGAATATTTTTGATATTAAACTTT
>NW_017100347.1:772999-782934 GCF_001263275.1 Habropoda laboriosa | reverse complement strand
ATTCATAGTGCTAATGTTATTATATTAATAGATATCTCTGTTAGAAAATAATTAATGTATATTCTTAGTACGAAAAGAAAAATCGTATGGTCTTTGTTTAAATAATTTTTGCAAGTACAAATTGTAAAGTAACAAGTAAGAATTTCGTGTTCTATAAAATTTTTATATGTGTATGTTGCATAAGATTTTTGTACAAACTATCGTACCATAATGTATGATTATTTCTTATGCTTCGTTAAAATATTTTTTATTTGAAAGTTTTATTCATTCTAATGAAACTGAAAACAAAATTAACGTGATTTTTGTGGAACACTATTAGAAAATAATTCGAATACTGAATAATTCAGATTATGGGGGATGTGTAATAGTAAATAGAAGTTGATATCGAAAAAAATGTACCGGATAAAAATTGAACAAGACACTATTTCGTTAGAAGTGAAATTTTTTCATCAAGACATGTGCATAGAAAAAGCACCATTAGGCACTTTTCAACAATTCAATAATTCTTTCTGTGCGATCAAAATAAGATGTTTAAAAATAGTAAATGCGAAGTCACCGTACCTTTATTTTCTTCTAAACCATACACATATCTACTTGTTTTTTTCTGTTTTTTTTTTTCCTTTTTATGAAACATGATTTATTTAAGTGGAGATTGTAATAAAGCGATTTTTTTTTTGTTCAACCAGTTCATTTTGTTATTTTTGTATCGTTAGCATTTTTAAGCTAAAGCGTTGATTTTCACTAGCAACATTTTACGTCATATCAAGCTTTTATTATAAAAGTTAAAGCGTGTCCAATCGCATATTTTCCCATAGACAATTTTCAAGGTAATTTTGAATCTTTTAAATTTCAAATTTTGTCTGACAATGTAAAATAGATATATTTTTTTTTTCGTCGACGTTAAGTACAATAAATTTTTCATAAACAATTTAAAAGATTCATAATCAATAATTGCTTAAAATGTTGAAAATCAGCTTATCATTGGTTTAGAAATGATTTATTCGTTGAACATAGGACAATATTTATAATCTCCTAATATTTTATCAAGTTAATGCAAAAGTTCGTGCACTTTTAGTTCTTTTCTTTTTTTTTATCCTTGCGTTATAAAAAATATGTGACAGAATGATAAGAAGAACATTCTTAATTACAAAGAACGCAATCTCCGTCATATTATGGATAATTAAATCAGCTACTTCAATCATCCAGAGAATAAGATTGCTTCGAATTTATTTTATACCAAATTACCTCTTCTACTTCGTCTCTAAGTTTCGAAGTTTTTCGTGTATTTCAAAAACCGAAAGAAAAATATCAAAAAGTTCTAACTTACCGACTAGTACCATATCGCAAAGATCGCGTTGTACACTTTGAAATATAGAATCAAGTCGAATAATTGGTTTACTCTTGGAACCTGTGTCACCGATAATTGAAATTTATTCTGGTAAAAAATTTTCCGCTTACCATTTTTTTCTCTTCATTTCGAAGATCCTTCATATTTTTTTCTGTCATCTCTGAATCTCTTTAAGCATTTCAGAATTGTCTCCATGATCGAATTCGAATTTTTTAAAACTGTACACGTGACCCTTTAGGGTCAACCTAATATTATTATATATCATTAACTTATTCAGCGTCACATTAATAGCTATGTACACTTCTGTTAAAAGCACATGAAAAATCAAGATTAAAAAATAGCAAAAGAAAAATTATATACTCTTGACGGAAAGTGAGCTCTTTTGTAAAATATTCACATTATTTACACGATATTCCTGTTTTGTTGCAAAAAACTCTCAGGTTTAGTTAAAGTGCCTTAACAAAATCTTTATCTGTTTACTCTGTTTTACGAATCTGCTTTTTTTTTCTAGAGTCACCTCAGCTACCCCCCATTTCCGGGTGTTCGAGGAGTTACGGGACACCCTGTATATGTATATATATGCAAGGACATGTCAATGTGTTATATTATTGTTAAACATATAAGTTGGATATATCATACAGAGCTATTAAAAAAATATTACACTTTCATAGTATAATCAACATTGACTCCTTTGAACAATATCTTTATTCACATATTTTAGTAGATCATTGTAATATTTAGTACTTTCAATATATTGCAAAGACAGTACAATAGGTCCATAAGAGCAAGTGACATGTATTAAAAAAGCATGCGAAAAATGTCGTTATTTGTATTATTGAAATTTTAGGTTATGTTACATATCAAATTTGTCAAACATGAAAACATTGGTCCTATTGAATTCAGTGCAATATACGCTTTACAGAGTGTATTCAATAAATGGGGTTCTAAGCTAAGAAACAAAATGATTCTTCACACTTTCATAAAAACATTAACTGAAACGAAAATTTTAGTCAAATTGTTCAAATAGTTCTAATATACTGTACTTAAAGGTTCTCACATTTTATAATACTTTCGTATTTTCACATTTTCAAATCTTCATTTAAACTTAACACGACTGATATTATAAAAATCATTTTTACAATATCAGTTTATGTATTATTGCAACAAATATTACGACAACATTTTATATACTTGGAATGAAAACCACGCTTGAAAACAATTGCACACAAAAACGAAAATGTAATGCATGTATTTACATGATGTTAAAGATGTCTGCTATTAATGGCCAATGGTTGCATGAAATTATTTAGAATCATTTTACGTTTGGATAAAAAATTTCTAACGCATTAAACACAATATACCATAAAAAGCATTCTATAATTGGATTTTTTATAAGTGATTACACAACATAAATCACTGTATGTTAGACGTCTATGTACATATACAAACATGTCCGTGTTCACAAAAATAATGAAATTAACGAAAGAGAATAATGCTTACGATAGCTGTAGACGGTCTTCATCTACAAAGTTCTAGAGAAACTAAAAATCTGTCATGCATTTTACCAAAATGAAGTGTGCAAAAGGTACAAGCGTCAAAAAAGTGAACAGTCTATCGTTACTTTGCAGTTGCAACTGTTTAAAATGAAATAAGTAAGACGCAATTAGATGCGCGTGTTATGAGGTTATGAAAAATATGATTACTACTGCACACACAGAGCATAAGTGAGTGCATGAAACATTTAATTTCAAACATTATATATACTCATTACAGATATTCATTGTAAACAATTATCAATATATAAAGACGATAAAATAACTGATAGAGTAAAAGTATGCCATATGGATTTCATTGAAATTAAATGTAACAAATTCCACATTAAGTTACTCAGTAAGAAAACATTGTATACTTTATTCTTGTTTAAATTTTCAATCACCTTAACTCCCTAGCAAAATATATAATTACTCTATTGAAGCAAGAGTTGCTTTTATACAATTATAAGAATTAAAAATAATTCTTTTTGTATATAAAAATTTTATCTAAAAATGTTGAAAATGAAGCTTGAAAATGTTCAATTATCCATAGTTCAATACAAGTAAATAATACATGTATAGTGATACTTTTTAAATGATGATTTTTTTTTCACGTGATCATTATTTTCCAGTGTGAAATATGTAATGAAATATTGAAAATGTTTAAGTAAATTATTTGTACTAATCAGTTTTAATTGGGAAGAATTTTTTACAATATACTACGTTTTTCATATTGTTACATATAGGCTGGGAAACATAAATGGGCACACATAAATATTTTAGCTGTTTATAGAACTACGAAAAAATTGTTTGGAAAAAAAAATCATTTCAAAGTCATCGGTGTTTCTTCAGTTTCTTCCGTTCTGCACATAATAACACTAATCAAATAAATATGTGATGATAATCGAAATAAATATGAAGTGAAAATATCTTGAAATTAAATGATCAGAATGGTTTGTTAAGGTTGTTCAATTTGTGTTTTTACGTTCTATAAAAATATAGAAAAAAGTATACCATAACACCAATGACCTTGAATTCTCGAAAAAAAAAACCTTGAAGAGATATTTTTTTTTATCATTGTGTTTATCTCTTCGAACAGTTTAATTTTGCCCTAAACAGTTTTTTCATATATCTATAAATAGCTGAAATATTTAGGCGTGCGCATTCACGTGTCTCGCCCTTTATACTGCATTTCATAATTATAAGAGAATCTAAAAGGTTTTCACTCTTGCACGTTACGATTAAACTTGAATAAAAAGAAGATTGCAATATAAAAATATACGTAGAAAAAATTCAGTTCCTCAACAAAAAGAAGTAATACACGTATATATTTTTATGTAAAAATAAATTAAAATCTGTTTTTATGCTGTTTCATAACGATAAAATCAATATCATAATACATCTTATTAAACAAAAATTAAATTGAAAATACAATAAAGTGAAATCATCACAATAACTTAATAACACACATAACCCTCTTAAATCTCAACAAGTTTAAATATACAATTTTGCATATTTGCCATAAAATTTTATCGTATCGTTTCCTATATCTTATTCCATTCGAAGAATGGATTTTTTAGAATTTGTAGAAAAATTCCGATATAACAAAAAGTAAAGAAGGAGAATCAAAGAGAAAACTTTTTACACCTTATCCTAGTACATATGTATACACAGTACATATTCATTAATACGAAAAATCTGAGAAAAGTTCCGTGACTTCTGCTTTGTTATAAAGAAGCTAAAATGTAGTTTGCGCGTATAAATATTCGTAAAGATTACAACAAGGTATTGCGTATTAGATTTTATTTTTAGTTTTTCATTGGTGTCTTTTGGTGAGAATAAATGTAGATGACCCTGTAGGGCCTCTCAATGCTCTCTTAAACAGGCCTGAGTAGGGTATGGACATCTGGCTGTTGCTCTTGAACAGTGCTGTGGTTAAAGCTAGGTCTAAGTGACGTCACAGTCGTTAAAACGGTGTGGGGGACAAGGGTTGTGTTGCAAGTGTAGGTTCGTAGGTAGACATGTGTTAGTACGTCCGTGAGGCCTTTCGTATACCATCGGTTACTTTTTTTTATCATGTACCCTATAAAAGAATATAGGCTGCATTTTCGATGAACGAAAAAAGTTACCGTGCGGACACAGGCAAATAATTTACTTTTGAAATTAAACGTTACGTCGTAGATATCGATCTTATATCTAGCATTGTGTATTATATTGTACAGAGACATCTTTCAATGAATAATTGAAACAATTCGTATTACAATATTGCTGTTCATATAAACAGAGTGAAAAAGATAGGATTCATACGAAATACGGAGGCAGTCGTGAAGGAGTAGTAAACTTTTCAAACATCAACCTACTTTTCTTCCATATTTGAAGGGTACAAGGATGTTTGCTCTATGGAAATTAAAAAAGGGAGCACGGAGATAACGATATATCACACGATATTTCTATTTGAAAATTTTTGAAGGTCACAACTTTTTAATTATAAGGAAAAGAAATCACATTCGTTTAACAGATCTAAAAGTAACATTGGATTTAGGTGGTCCGGGTGAATTTTGTGGTGCAGCGTGCACAGCGCGGACGCTCGCTCGCGTCACACTGAAAGCAGTCTTAGATACTATAAGAAAAGATAAAAGAATTATTAATCAAATATATTAGTATGATAAAGTCTTTTCAAGTTGATACTAATGCAGTATGTGTTAATAAATGATTCTCCTTCTTAATCATATTTTTTATTTCTATTGGCAAATTTATTACTTTTAAGGGGGTATATGTTTAAAAAACGATAAATGCAATTTAAGTAACCGGTTGCTTCAATCGTATCTTTTTTATAGTGTTATAAAAGGACTGTTTACAAATTAATTTGTTCTTAAAAAAAATGTTAAATATGTAACAGTAAGTGACTTAAATGTGAAGTTTCAATTTTTAATATTAACTTGCGTATAAATTAGTACGAAATAGGAAGGACAACAACATATTTTAAATGATATGATTCTGACAACTTTTCTCTATCTATATTATGTAATTATGTTACATAAAATATTTTTTACTGCATGAGCTGCAAGCACTTCCTAATAAGCTATGGGACAGACCTGTCTGTAGTACGTTGATAAATATAACTCGATGCATTCAGCGTCTAGCAACAATAATAATCTACCTAAATAAAATTTTCTATTTACGATACTCCTCTTTTGAAACCATTCAAAACGTGTTTGAAACATTTCTGATATCACTAAAAATAAAAGAGATATTTAGGTGTTGGGTGTTAGTTGAGACACCCTGTATAGTCAAATTGTTTTCTTCTACCGATCACGATCTTCTCGTTACCTTATATCCTTCTATTTTCGAAGCACAGTTTTCATTCTTACACCGGGCGATCGCTACTCATTCATACAGTGGTGGCCCATCACAGGGCAGTTGCCCGTGGGGGCAACTTTACTGCCCGTCGATCACCGTGTGCTCGGGCCCGTCTAAAAACTACTCTACGGGTAACTGGCTGCTCTGCCTTATCGATCATCAACTATATTAGGTGAACAAATTAATTCGGTGCCTTTGATCACAAAGTCTTGACTTTATCGACTTAACACCGTCATATTTTTTAACTCTTTGCGGTCTAACCCCGGGATATTCTCGGCAAGGCGTTTTTACCGTTTGGTTTTGCAGAAACGAAAAAAAAAAATAATATTCACACAGCTTAAACAAACTCACTTGAATAAAATTTATACGTTTTTTAGGCAATAATTTTTACGTTTTTTAGACAGGCTATCATGCCTGCGGGAAATGCAACCGCAAAGAGTTAATAGAGGAAATTCATCCGAAAAAAGTCTTCCAAAATGATAGAGATTATTTCGAACGATAAAATTCTGTTTGGTTTGTTCCAAATAAACATTCAAGTTCTTGAAAGAAGGCACCGAATTAATTTGTACACATAATATTTGAGATTTTCAAAAGGGACCCTAATTTTTTTCTTTAATCAAACATTGGTGGTAATAATCTACTTTTAAGGTAGAATGCCCTCCTTGTCCTTGGACGGCTCTCCCTGGCCCTCAAGCATAGTGGCTACACCGGGAAGTCCCAGTCTGTAGGGTAATATAGCATGGTGCCTTAGGAAAAAGTTAGGACCAAAGGTGAGTGGTGATTTCAAATTGGATTAATTGCACCTGTATCATGTAGTTTTATGACACGTTAATTGCAACTAAGTGGGCAGAAATAATGCACAGTTAAACCATGTGGACTGTAGAAACGCAGAGAATTTTTGGATTTGGGCTTAAAGAGCATCGAATGAAGAAGAAATCATTGAAGAAAAATCACTCAAAAATAGCACGGCTACGCATTCGTGTCTTAACAATCACTTATCAATAAAAACAGTGAACAATGTTCACATTAATGTAGTAACTATTGCATAGTTTCGAGATCGCAAAATTAATGCCTCAGAGTGGGCGGTATATTCTTCCAACTAAAATTTGATGGAAAATAAGCAATATCAGAACGTATCAGAATTAAAAATTGTAGTTAGACAGCATGGAATGTTGTATAACAAGAAGCACAATAAAATTTGATCGCAAGTATGAAGAATTGAATATATAAACTTGTTGAAAATTGGGAAGACATAAATGTTATTACTGTTATTGTAATGATTTCGTTCCATTGAATTTTCAGTTTAAATATTTGTTTGAAATAGCATACAAACAAATTTTTTTAATCAATTTTTACACACAAATGTGTATATTATTTATTTCCGTCGAGGAACAGAATTTTTCTGCGTGTTTATTATGACACAATCCTGTTTTTGTCTCTTTAAATTCAGTTTTAATATTCTTTTGGATGGTTATCATAATTATGAAATGCAGCGTATATAAATTTATCAAAATTTCAAAGAAGAATGGATAATTTAAGACGTTCCGAACCATGTTTACCACCAGTGGTAAAAAAAAGCCCAAAGAAAATGCGCACAAAAGTATATTAAAATAACACATTTTTCTATAATTAAATAGTTCAATCTGTCTTTTCAACTTTGTTTCAAAATTTTGCCAAAGCTTGTATTTTTCCCGTAGCACGAAACGTGTTAATGAAGTACCATTACTACCATAACAATTAAAATATACAAAATAAAAATCCCAAGATTTTATAACTTTTTAAAAGTTTCAATAGATTTATATAACTGATTGAAATATTTTAAAAGTAAGTTTAAATAAGTTATAAACTTATTATATTATTTGTTTTTAAAAATCTTATACACACAAGGTGTCTCTGAATTAGTGGTATAACCTGTAAAAAGGATGAATCTACATGGAAAAAGTAAATCGAAAATGTAGAGTTACATTTTTCCATACAAAGCTCCATTTCAGAAAAAATCGAAGCTGAAGATTCTTGGAATATCCATGGACTTAGATAACATTCAGATTTATCACATTGGACAGTGAAGGATAAACAATGAAATAAAAGTCAGAAAAATATTCCTACAGGATCGGTCATAATGGTAAAACAGCTTAACCACGACGATCCTTAAATCGATTTTTATCGAGGAATTTTATCCACGTTAGGTCTTTTGTGTACCGTGAGGAGAATACCAGTACAGAACATCAAAGAGAAAATGATTCCAGCATTCTTCAGTTCAACATCGATTTATTCAGAAATTAAAAAAAAAAATGTTTACTTTATATTTTCGACTTATTTTTTTATATAGATTCACACCTTTTCGGATTATATCACCAGTTCGGAGACACCCTGTATAGTGTACATATACTTTTCACTATCTTTGTTAATATATTGAAGGGATGATTTCAAAAACCATTCTAACGAGACGAAAATCAAGACTGACAAAATTGTGTGCGAGGCTTCGTTAATTATTTATTAACAATTAAAAACTACGCCTGCAGCAGGCAACTTTCGTACCCCGGTGTAGGCTAGGCTGCCACGCAACCCCTTGATCGGTGCTGTACCAAGCGAAGAAAGACACGCTTACTTAACAGTAGAAAACATGACACATGGACCGACACAATTTTACGAACATTTTATAATGAAAGTCACAATTTTCATAATTTCATCGTGAATCGTAGAGCGACATTGAACCCCTGTCCCTGTGCATTTTTGTGAATAAACAGGTTTAATGTCTTTCTACGATTCACGAAATTGCTCGCAAATTCTGTCTGCCTATATGACAGTTTCTACTGCCGAGTAAGCGTGTCTGTCTTCACTTGATGCAACACTGACCGCGCCGTTGCGCGGCAGCCCGGCGTACACCGGTGCACGGAAGTTGCCTGCTGCAGGCGCAAATAATTAACGAAGCCTCGCACGCAATTTTGTCAGTCTTCATTTTCATCTTACAATAGCTTCCGGAATCACCCCTCAAATTTATTAACGAAAGTAGCCGAAAATCCTGTATGTCTAATATCCTTTCTATGATACAACTTTTATAATATATGTACATCTCATGCTAGAATAAAAGTATTTGATTACCAAAATAGAATCTATTCATAACGTCTATTTCATAACGTATACTGGGTAATATAGCTAACACTGGAATCTGAGATTTCTCTGTTATTTTTTTTGACGATACGAAGAAATGTGCAAGGAAAAAAATTTGGGTTAAACAGGTCATATATTATGTTACAGAATTTTTTTTTCTGTTATGTTTTGCAATAAACAAAGTTAATATGGTCGTCGAAAATCGACATATTAGTCACAGATAAATTTTTCTACTTATTCGTTACAATAGGACAGTAATAATAAATATATCATCCCATTTAAGAAAATGTTAATAACTGTGAAGTTTCGAGACAGTTGTTTGTCGTAATGTTTGCCGATATATTACAAAAATTTTTCACTTTTACATTTTTTCGTATTATTAAAAACAGTGAAGAAATTTTAGATTCAAATGTTTTCTGACTCGTCCTGTGCACACGTATAAATATTTGAAATATATACAAATAATAACAGATACATTTTAACTAAAAAGTAAGAAATGACAATAATGTTATGAAAATATTACGGAAATAACTACAGGTAGTACACAAAATACATTATAAAATAAATTATATTTCATATAGTTT
>NW_017100347.1:768392-772938 GCF_001263275.1 Habropoda laboriosa | reverse complement strand
AACAAATGTAATAATAAATTATTAAAATATCAAAATATTTTTTTTTTCAATCCTATTTTTTATGTCCGATTAATTTAACGTGGAATAAGTCGTCAAATTTTATGATACAAAACAAGTAACTATACAGCTTTGAAGGCAAAAAACATAAAACTTGTAAGGGGAACAGGATATACGTAAAATGCAAACACAGAGTAAAATAATGATAAGCGTACCTTTATCCTGGATACAGCTTCTTCTGCCTGACACATACGAGTAGATTTGGTGGGCTCTCCTTCACAGACAAGCTGAGTAGATCCGAGGTATCTCGCTCGGAACAAAACTCCCTCGATCAAAACTGAAGAGTCATCGAGAAGAACTGAAATATCGACAGAAACGCACCATTTAGACTTCTCGCTTGACTGGTTGTCACTCAAGCAACCGAATGCTGAGATATAGTTGAACGGTGATTGAAGAATTCTAATCGAAGGTACATGAATGGAAACGGGCGTAATTTTCGTCGGAAAATCGTTATTTTTTGGAATGTTATTCAACATGATATCCATATCTCTTGTCAAACAACTATTTTTTCAAAATCTCTATTTCTTCATTTTTTATAATTAATTGCTAAAACAGTTACATGTCTGTTTTAGAGTAAAAAAATAATGTTAACGTTGTCCTTTGTTTCAAATACGATGATTAGTGTACAATAGGTGGTCTACGTTGACTGAAACTAATTTCTTCATAGTTCGTTATCTTCTTACGTTGGTAAACATGAGACTTGTTTAATTCTTCTTCTTCTTATTTTAGAAATTAATATTTCTATATAAAAACTAACTATAACTTTCACCGATACATAGTTGATGTAGTTTTTTTCTTTTTGAGATTTTTATTCTTGAGAAATTCTGTTCACAGTAATTGCTTCTTATACATCCTTGCTTATTGTTTATCGGATTTAAATAAATAATACGAGACTATTTTAACGATGAACAAATTTAAAAAATTCAATTATTTCCAATAAATGAAACGATTTTAATTTTTATAGACACTGCACAGACAGCCGTTCGAAGAATACTGATCAACATCGATAAATGTGTTCAAATAATAAAGAGAGACCACGTGTTTATCACCAAATATACTGGATGTATCTTATCAAACTGTTCGAATCCTGACTATTTGATTAATAAAACAATGTAAACACCTTTTTGAAGAGATACGGATTCACGCTTTACAAAAGTGCAACAATAATGATGCTTATTAACCAGTCAAGTGCATTATCCATCATTTTTTGTATGTATAGTGTACAAGATTCAGAATAATAATGTTGTCTAAGTTTTAAATTAATTTTTGCTAAAAAGTTGCTATATCTTTTATGCATTCACTGTATCAAATGTGAATTTTGTCAAGCTTAGGTATAATGCAGTTTTCAAAAAAATATTTTACCCGCATATTTTTTTAGTTAAAAAATTTGTGTGTTTTGAAAACTATTGGGTTTATAAAAATGGTCGACATGTACAAAACGAGTGTTTTTTAATAAAAACTCTGCTTATGTAAATAGTTTCCAAAGATATCTATTTGTTTAAATAATATATTAAAAATTAACACTTTACTGTTTAGAGATTAACTGACTGGTTAAGTTTGCATGTTTAAAGCATAACAATGGCTGTAATACAATCTACTTGAAAATTACCTACCCAATATATCCAACATGAATGCAGCAAATGAAAGACAAAATTTACACAATTATTAGTATGGTATTATTAAATTAAATATGATATTCAGTTTTAAGTCCATGAAAGTATTTTCAAACACAGCTAATTTTAACATATGTATTGATAAATTTCTCTTTAATTTTATTTTTGAAGTCATTTTAACAGTACACTTTTCAAAATACACATTGAAATTTAAGATGAACAATATTTATCATGTAAGAGATTTATTCTTGATTTTCTATGCAGGTCACAAAATAACTAGAAATGTTAGTTACTTTTTTGATTATTGAATATATTTGAAAATGAGAGAACACTTTCAACTGTTTCTAACTATATATTACTTTTTCTTCACAAAACTTTAAAAAAAAATTGTACATTCAAGTAATGGTATTTTTAAACTACCATGATTTCATTTCTAATCTCAAAGATACTTTGCAATAGATAGTAATATGTAATAATCCTTATTGATTATTATAAATTATATCATTTACTAAAAGTAGTATAAGACATTGTTGAAAGACAGTAATGTGTAGAGAAGTAATTTATATTTTGCTTGTACTCACAAAGAGAATATAAAAATATTTTTCATTACCTTCTTTATTTCTGCTTTTCTTTTTCTCTTCTTTTTCCTGCAAAAACATAAAATTCATAATTTAGTCTGCATAATAAGATAAGTTAAAATTTATCGTACGATTATGTGCTTTTCGCAAATTGCATGTATGTATATCTCGCACGACCTATAGAAGCTTTATTCATGCAATAACTTTACAAATCTAATAGTTCCAATAAATAATATCTTTCAAAAAATTAACACAAATTAAGCAGATTTTTCTTTTATTGCAGAATATTATACAAGCTTTTTAGAACTGCTATTTTTTTTTATCGACTGAAATTGCAAAATTATATTTTTTAAAAGAATTTACATATCTAAGAAATAAAAAAAAAGTACAAAAAATTATTTCATGCAGAGTACAGAATGCACTTCTAATAATTCTTTGATCAGTTTTCTGTATGTAAATTATCACAAGTTTTGTGTGATGTTTAACACATATCTCTTTGTTTACAAGACAATTATATTAAATTAATTGTTAATATGCCAAATGTATTATTTATTCGATATTTGTAAAACGTTATTTTTAGATACTTCTTTTTGACATTATACGATATATTATTTTAACATCATCTGAAAAATTAGTTAACATTATATTAATTACAGTGTATTATGTTTGTATCCACTTTCTTCATATACAACATTGTATTTTCGTGCTATCATTGTTAAATTAGTAATGCTATCACGCAATGTGTGCATTTTCAATTTAACAAATTATAAATACAAACATAACAAAGTATTTTTAAACAATCTTTATTATTGTATACCGCAGAAGAAAGAAATTTAGTATGTATTTGTATGTGTTGTAGTACATAATTATCGATTAACAATTTGTATCAATACAGTTAATAAGTATTGTTAGATTACATTAATGTTATATTGTATGCAGTTTATCAAGCGAAGAGGAAGAGGAGGCGGGAATCATGCATAATGGTTTCTATAATATCGGAAGTAAGCAAATGATGCTATTGATTAACAAGATTGAAGTAAGCTTCTAGCATGATGCCATCGCAATTAGTTACCCTAAAATTCTAAATTTTCCGAATTTAACCAGAACGTAATAAAAAACTAAAAACAATAATAACAAACAAACGAATAAACGAAATACAGAAATTTTGAAAAGAAGCGAAGAATATTTTCGGAAAATTTGTTCCATCAATATTGTGCTCGTTTATTTATTTAAATATTGCAAACAATAACACTATGTATAAACGTTTAATTCTACGGAACAAGGACGTGGAAACAAATACGAATAAATTAAGTACAATATTTCTTCGAATATATCCTCCGATTTATTTCTGAAAAGAAAAAAAGAAAACTATAAAAAATTATTCAGAAACTGCAAATTAATTACTTTTCATAGCTCTAAGATATTATTTAACATAAAATACGCAATGCACGTGACATTTTCTAAGGAACATAAATTTCATATAATTTTTTTTTTAATTTGATAACTTTTCAGATCTTTCCAGTAAGTTAGTAACTAGAGTAGCTGAACGGAAGAGGGAGTAGTAGCAGCAGCAGCAGCAATACTAGACGTAGTAGCAGAAAAGAAGGTAAAAAAAAAAAGAAAAAGAACAAGACAGGTTAATGTAATGTAATTGAAAGGGCACCTTTTTCACCTTGTTGCTGGATTCCTTGAGACTCTGAGGGGACGAGGGAGAATTTTTTGCTGGAGTCTTCTGTGGACTCGTCGTGGTTTGCGTGGGAGTGGTAACATCACGATCGGAAGGCGGTGGTTGTATAACGGAAACTACCGGAGGAGGCGAGATGGAGGCAGAAGCGGAAGTGGATACACAGGCGGAGGTTGAAGCTAAAGGTTCCGAAGGTGATAGCGGGGTTTCTACCGGAGCAACACTCAGGCTTTTTGGGGGAGTTTGCTTAGGAGTTGACAGTTTTCCACTCATCGGTGGTAACATTGTCCTAGTCTTAGGCTTCCTCCACCCCTATGTAACACCAATTATATTTGTCATGTTAGTCTGCTTACCGATAAAGTACTCTCACTCAAGTCGTGCATTACCCAGAGCATTTTTATACAAATTCGTCATTTGTTTTTTTATCTTAATCCTTTATTTAGTTTAACCTATTTCGATAGATTAATTCTTGCCATTGTTGTGTGCAATGCACAAGTGATTTTTCTTCGAAGAATAAATATGCAAACGATGTTAAAAACAATGTAAGATAGGAAAGTATAAAGTAAAGCAGTTTCTGTATCGTTTGAAAATGTCACTTATGAAAGTGAGATTTT
>NW_017100347.1:763214-768355 GCF_001263275.1 Habropoda laboriosa | reverse complement strand
TTCTAATAGCATTTGTGTATTTATGAACATATTAACAGAAGTTATTTTGGGAGGTAATTAATTTTTATCATTCGTCTAAATTGTATCTTATTTTTTTAAAGTAAATATTAAAAGGAGTCTATTCAAAAACCTTGGATTTATTTTTCATTCTGCATATTTATAGATCCGTAAGTGGGCCATTGATTTCCGGTGTCGGTATTTTTATCAGACTCCAGAGTGAGGAGGGGAGACGGTTACAATGCGTATTTCCCGAAACATATTGGACTTTTGATCAAAACAAGATATTGGAATGCGCCTTGCGGCAAAAAATCATAAAAAAAAATTGAAGCTTCCTGGCAATATGGATTTTTATACTCTTTTCATTTTTTTAATGTAATATTTTCGTGATCTTTTGTTTTTCCCGGGTCCAAAAAATGCAGAAAAATTGCAATTACCGGAAACAATGTTTTTACCAAATTTTAATAAAAGTCAGAATAAGAAAGTGTGAAGTTCAAAAGAGATTGAAGTTGTGTGAATAGACTCCATTATGAAATACTGTATTTATACCATGTGTAATTAATTAGTTCACTGAACTACCCCAAATTATTACAAACTGTTTGCGTTCAATATACACGGAAGAACGAATTTACTTTGATATTAATTATAAATTACAAACTTATTTTCGTAACATTTCAATACTGCATAATTAAAATGTACTTGCATTACTTAAAAGTTAAACTGCTAAATAAAAGATTAAGACTGTAAGAAATTATTTGTTACTAAATCAAAGATACATAATGTTAGAATGATTTTAAGATACAAATAATTACGTACTAACAAAATATAGAATCAAAAGAATCCCAATTATTATCATATAGACATCAAGATATCATTTGACATACAGTACCAGTCATACAAAATAAAAATACTTTCAATCTGAAATATCTTTCTCAACATTTGATCAGAAATAGAAAGAACTGTACAGCTATTGATACTATTTTAAATAAATAAACAATAAGCAGTAAAAAATTGCACAAAACATCCTAATTTTAATATTTGTAAAGACTACATCTGGAATACAAATGAATATTGTTTATGTAACTATAACGATAATTTTTAACAATAATAATGAATAGCTAATCAAATATATAATAATAAAAGTAAACATATACTCAAATCTTCAGAAGATTTTATTCTATTATCACAGAATGTAATCAAAAAGCTTATATTCTTAAGTATAATGATAATTGTACAGCAAAAAGAAAACTAGAATATTCTATTACATAAAATGAGCGGTACTGTACGCAAATTCAATTTGGATAACAAAACAATAAATTCAAACTTAAAGAAGATATGAAGGATATGTTCTAAAACTAGTCTTTCAATCTGTGTTATTTCATCTGTCAATGACAGTTGTGTTTTAAAGAAATTGTGTTGGATGTTGTTTTTAACAAAATATAAAGCAGTTAGGTGTACAATAATTTTTACTATCATTTCGAATCTTACTTTGTCGTCGTAGAAGCCCTGGTCATCTGTTCTTTGTTGTCCAAGTAAACGATCGGTTTCGAGATCAGTATCCGCTTCTTCTTCATCTGGACCTTCCTCGATTTCAACATCTGCATCTTCACCTGTACGACGAACTTCTGATTCGTCGCTGTTATTCTCCACGCAAATTCTCCGCCTGCCATCCGATATACTACATTTTAGTTAGATGTGCTTAAAAAAAACTAACTGTGCCTTAAGTACAAATATAAATAATTAATTGATTTATTGTACAATTCATTTGACTATTTTGCATGTTTCATTTTTACATTCTTAATATGACTTTAACTTCGTCTTTTGTTATAACATATTTTTATATCTTACAATATATTGTTAAAATATAAATGTGTTGCTTATTCAAAAAATATAAAGAGATACTTGATATTTCAGGGGTTAGACTTAAAAAATAAGATTTTATCGATTAAAATTGAAACATAATTTTTTCCATTAATTTATATTATGAACACGTACATGTTTAAAAAAGTGGAACAATGTATGTTTGAAAAAAAAGAAAGTATAATACCTTGGTATCCAGATTGGACTGACATTAGATTCAGGTGGTTCTTCTGTAGAAGATTTCACAGGTAAAGTTTTAGTCCTCTGCAAAGCCATCCTAATGTCTTTAATAGCAGCTTCAACTTCGCCACCTATTTCTAAATTTATGCTTTGTCTAGCTTGAGGTGCTGGGGGTGGTGGTGTCCCAAGGGGATCTAGACCATCAAGTTGTAACTCATTTGTGTCATATGAGTTTTCTTTTTTAGGAACAAATAAATCAGGTGACGAAGTTTTTAAAGAATGTAAAATATCTTTGCTAACAGTTAAGCCAGAAAGATCTTTCCCAACTGTATCATTCTCTGCCGCAGTCGGGTGAGTAACATCATTAACACGACTACGCTGAATAATTTCTTTCTCAATTTCATTAATTTGTCGCTTCATCAGCATCACAGTTGGATTATTGTTATCAGTGTCACTAGCATGTCCGCTGGATAAGCCATCTTCAAGAACTGGCATACTAGTGTATATTCTCAAAGAATCTGAATTATTTCCTAAGTCACCAACAGATCCAAGGAGACCACTAGCTGGTATCAATTCATTATCCATCATCATTAAAGAAACTTCACTATCAAGATCTCCACAATTACTATCGCAATCTGTCGTTTCAGGACTTAACGTAAAATTGCGAGAGTGCCCGACTTGCAATCCGACTTCTGTTTCTCCTAGATCTTCACTACTTCCAGTACCTACTGAGAGGTCTAAGAAATTGTTTTCATGTTCACCAGTCTAAAAAAGAAAAGAATAATAATATTTAAGTAAAAATGTCTCCATCGTGAATATTCATAATTATGTATTCTGAGATCTGAATTCCATTGCGTGAATACACTTACATTTTGTGGAAAATCGGTTCTTTGTTTCTTAGGAGATTCATGTACTAAAACTTCTTCTGTTGTCGGTGGACCACTAGCTAATCGCTGACCAACGTAAGCACTTCCCCCTTGTCTTCGTAATTCATAATCAAGGTCCTTAAATTATAATTACAAACGTCTAGTTTAGAGTAAGTTCAATACAATAAGTATTCAACTTTTATTAGAAAAGAGAGATTATCAAAATTGTAATATACAAAGTTATAACTGTTTTAAAATTTGAATTTAAAGTATACATTTTACAAAATATTTAGGTTTGTAATAAAAAATTAACAATTAATCTTACTAGAACTAATTTTTGTAAACTAGAAAATTCAATGATTATTGCTATTAATATATTTTACTTCAACGAAATAAATAGATATAAGGAGAAATCATTCGATACTTTAAAAAATCTAATATAACTCTTGAAAACTTCATTATACAGCACAATATTAAAAATAATTTTTTAAATTTATGAAATGATTCTAATGAAACAAAATCAAAAAAAATTTCTTACTTGAAATGGGAAAGATTCAGTACTATTTTCTTTCTCTTTTGTTGGTGGTGGACATTTAAAGAATTCTTCAAGAACTTTTCGAGTTTCTGAGAATTCGTACAGATAATCAAATGTACTACCACCAGATGACACCAAATTACTTATATTATCAGTCGGTATAGTTGATGGTTTTAAAGAGTCTTCATCTTCATCTTCAATTTTAGGAGATGGAGGAGAGGCATTTACAGTTTGATCATCAGAGTAATTCATATTTGTTTCTACCACAGCCTTTTCTACGATGATTTCTGCAGAAATGTCCTCCTCCTAAAAATAAACATTGAAAGCATTTTATTATTATAACAAAATATATATAAAAATAAAACATCATTTTGAAAATGAACAGAAAATTGTTACATTAAAGAAACATTAAACATACAGGAATTATTAATTCATAAAAACACATAAAACATTTCATTAAAAAAAGAGAATTATAAGCCACATTTTTAATTAACTTATTTTTATTTAGCATATCCTTTCAATTTTATCAAATTAAAGAAAAAGTATTTTAAACCTATATAAGGTACTAGATATAATAACAGAAAATTTAATCTATAATTCTTTGTTTCAAACATACCTCATTATGACTTGGAGTTGTTGGTAATACTCTCTGTGGAAAACCAGGTCGTGGTGTCATGTATACCGATGGTGATGACAAAAGGCAAGGCAGTTGAGTATCGCGTACTCCATAACGTCTCGGACTTTCAGAATACTGTGCTATTGGTAATTCACCAATTACTCTTGTTACTTTGTGATTGCGCTCTGAAGGTGGTGAATCTACTTCACAATCACTAGCTGGAGTAATCACCTAAAAATGTTTCATTTGGTACATAAAATTTTATTTAAAATTATATTTGAATTTATATTTTTTATCGTAATATTAAAAATATCTTATGCTATAATTTATTCCTCTTAGTATAACTTAGTATAACATTTACTTCACTAAATAAAACAAATACAATAATAGCATAAAAAAGGAAGAACACCTTAAAAAACTCTGAAGTATTACGATGATATGCCGTTGTTGGGCTCGGAGAACTTCCAATACTAGAACTTAGAGGTTCTGGTGGAATGCGACCTCTTTGAGACTCCTCAGTTTCAAGATTTAAGTTAGTTGATGTAACTTGATTAGTATTATTAGAAGTTAAATCTAGACGCAAATTTTGCCAGTTATCATCAATGTCATCAAAGACAACTACTTCACCGTCACTGACAATAGCCATGCTTCGTGCTGGTGTTGTATGATTTGATTGATAATCTATGCAGCTTTTTGACAATCCATAATCAAGATCTGTAGTATTTTTTGATACACTATATTCTACATTATTGCTATTCAAAATTGAATCATAGTTAATAATACGATTGCTGTGATTGCTCTTAGGGGAATCATAATCAAGAATAGATTTTGCTGGATTATGTCGCACAGAATGTATTTCTGAAGAAAATACAGTTTCTGTTACTTCTCTATTTGAACGCTGCTTTCTTGTATCACCACATCTAAAAATAATTCACATATCATTTTTTTAACACAAGCAACACATAAGTAATTTATTAAGTACAACTATCTTCTTAACACATATATTTTCTTTTATGCAAACTCACTAATATATTCTGTAACAAATATAATCTATTAATAAATGATAATATTCAAATTACCGGCTTCT
>NW_017100347.1:762050-763145 GCF_001263275.1 Habropoda laboriosa | reverse complement strand
AAATTACCGGCTTCTTAATTCCCATATAGTTTGAGTGTTTGGTGACTTATTATTTCTTTTAACTGATAATTTATTATCTGTTTGAATATCTTCGTTATTCAAGGAATTTGATGCAGCAAGAAAGCGTGATTTTCTAGCTGCTACTTTACCTCGACTTTGAGAAAAAACTTCTCTGCCACCAGCAATTTCTATAATTCTAGAACAAATAATTATTGTATAACAAAACTGTATTTAAGAACTTTTTCTTTTGAACAAAACTTGCTATTATAATAGTAAATCTTAAATTTATGTATAAAAACATTGTCAGAAAATAAGTTTGAAATAATAATATTTGAAATACATTCATTACATTATATAAAGTGTATCCATTATTTATTTATTTGATATAAATTTATTAATGAAGTGAAATTTAAAAAAACTGTTAAACTGAAATTTATTCTATTGATGGTAATATATAATATGTAGTAGTATATTCATTAAAAGTGCAATACTAAAATGTAAAAACATTACATAAGGAATTAAATGACTCTATGCAGTATGATATAAAGTATTATACAAATATGCAAAACTATTATTTGTTTTATAGATTTTTGTATAGATCATTTTAAATCATTTTATTTCTTTCTCGTTAAAAATACATATACTCTTTACAATTATTTAAGGAATTTAAATACAAAAATTGTTGTTAAATTTGTGAATTAAAATAATATGTGTTTATTTCTCAAAATTTTTTGTATGTAACAAAAATATCAACATATGGAATAAACTAGAAGATATAACATCTTAATTTATGCCTTACACAAATAATCAAATTATTTCTTAAAAAATAAAATTATAAATTAACTTTAAAAAATTTCTGCTGTATTTATACTTAAACAAAAATGATTGTACTTATAAAAGTAGAGCAATTTCTATGAAAGCAATATCATATATTACCATCATTATCATTTACTTGCTTGTCTTATGTATTTATCATGTACTTATTATTTTAAACTTTGAAGAAAATTAAGAATTACTTTCTCAGTGCATAGTTAGGTGAATATTTGAATTACATAAAGTTGATTTAATAAAAACTATAACTTTGCTTTCATATAT
>NW_017100347.1:759524-761935 GCF_001263275.1 Habropoda laboriosa | reverse complement strand
GAGTAATTAAACAATTAAATATATTTGTTAAAAAATTGCACAATTCATAGTTTCTTGTAAATCTTAGAAAAAACACAAAACATGATAGAATATATTGTATTAATAGTACTCGTTTATAAATTTGTGTGAAAAATAATAAAAATTTTTCAAATATTTAATATTTCATCACTTAATAAACTTTTTTAAACAGATTAAAACCAAAACACACTTATTACACGTGTACACAATATTCAATAGATTTTCACTAAATAAATTTTTACTTTAACACAGTAGCATTTTCGAAAACACTTTAAATTATTTATCGTAATTAAAATCTTCACTTAGTAGATATATAAACAGTGTAAACAAAGAATACATAGGTAGCTTTACTATAATATAAATGCATCATTTATTACGTAGTTATTACCTACACTTCACTAACAAATTTACTTCTTTAAAAGTTTATTTTTGTTGCTGTAAATAATTTATCCAGTACATTTTGTTCATTTATCACAGCAAATAAACATGAAGACCAAAACTGATGAAATCTAACCTAATATCAATTGCCATATAATATTTATCGACTATACTTCGATTGTGTCATTGACATGTTTGTCGACTGTTTCAAAATGAGGTTTATAGCATTCATATAAACAAAATATTTAAAGATGTTTGAGTTTTCAGCACTAGACAACTAAATCCGTCAAAATGACGGTTTTCAAATTTGTTACTTTAAATTACAAAAATTATTAAGATGCTTTTATCTAAGTGTTTGGTGACTTTTATTGAAATAAAGAAATAATTATATAGGCGAATTTATTTTTCATTATTCATTTTAATTTCGAAGTTATTTATATAGTATACCTAAATATACCAGAAAGGAAAAAATATACTATATTTAACCCTGGTTATTCTTTGGCTTATTAAAAATGTAAATTAAAATGAAAAATTCAAAATGTTATTTCATTTTATTATTTGTGAATATCTAATAAGTATAATATTTTGTATTTCTTATTAAAATTTTTATTAAAAGTTAGTTCAACATTTCTGAAAATTCTTGAATACCTTAACAAATTTGTTCCTTAAAATTTCACACATTCTTATAAGTGTATGTACAAATTTTACTATTTTTTTTTTCTACATGATAAATTACTATCATTTATAATTGATTTATTTTTTAATTGTAATATATTAAGTTTATATGCCTCAAATAAAGTTAAAATATATCATTTATACTGGGAAATAGTAACTTACCTGGAATCTCTCAACTTATAACTGCGATCACCTTTGGCAGAAGTCAAAATGTATACAGGGCTTTCTTCAGGCCCACTATCATCCTGTTGTGAGTGACTTTGATGATCACTACCTGGAAGGCTACCATATTGTTGCGCATCCTCACTGCGCCCAGAGGCAGATGAGGAGCTTGAAGAAAGTGGTTTTGTGTTAAGTGTGCCAAGCGAGCTAAATGTTCCAAGTGGACCACCAACACTGCCACTGCCACTGCTGACACCAACGGATAGTTGACTCTCACCAGCGAAACCGGACACCATGCTCGTGGTCCTGTGGAATATAAAAACATTCAAAATTAGTTTCTATACCAAAATATAATTGTTAGAAGTTTCTTAACATAGTAAAAGTAATTGTATTTGTTACGTGTATTCATTATATCAATTTCAACAGCTTATAATGCAATATACTATAATGGTTTACTTGAGTAAAAAGGTCAGTAAATAACAATTTTTATAAAATTCCTTGGTAAGGAAAGTCTTCAGTACCATATTAATTTTACCAGACAATTTAATAATAAATTCTTTGTTATCATACGTAGTACTTCCCAGATATACATCCATACTTTAATTCAATATCTAGAATACTTTCTACATTAATGTAATATGGAAAAAAATGAACAGACTTCCTTTTCTTATTACATATATCAAGTTTTTTAAATAATTTATGTTGCATTTATGATTACAAAAGTATCTACATTTTTGTACTAAAAATTATATTATTATTAAAAATATTACTTATTATTAATTAAATATTTCGTTTAATTCTAGTATCCTTCTAGTTATTTCCTTTTACAGTTCCTAAAATAAAACTGTTTTTGCTTAAAGCTTTTGTTGTTTTGATCATTTAAAAAGTAAAAGTTCATTACTTAAAATATAAAAAAAAGAAATGTCTATAAATGTTACAAATAGTTATGTAAATGCAACTTAGTAAAATAAAACATAAAATTATACAAAGTATGACAAATTGATGGTAGAATTGGTTTTTATTGGATGCACTGATTCCCAGTATCTTTCAAAAGATATACAAACACAATTCTATTACTGTTATTCACATTTTCCAAATGTAAGTTTCTGTCAGCAAAGGATACTACTTTGAAAACGTAAGTATCGCAAGCTTTTACATTCGACGCGTTTTGAATTTCT
>NW_017100347.1:752310-759462 GCF_001263275.1 Habropoda laboriosa | reverse complement strand
TAAATGTTCATGAGATTTGATGAACTTACGAAATAGTTATACAAAATAGTTAATACTTAGGTATTATGTTTTTCAACAAAACTTTTATCGAAATGTATTATTATCAATATAATTCCATGATTTAATAACGATCGTAATAGTTAGTAATGACAATTTTAAGGTTTAATTTTTAGCGTATCGAGTAATTTCAGTATGGTATTCTGTAAAGATTAGCGATCAATAAATCAATATAAATTTACCTATCGGAGATATCGCGCTCGAGGTCGATCATGTCTTCCGGTATCGCGCGCGAATGCGTCGGATGTGTGTTCTTGGAGGCGATTGAAAGGGTGGTCGTGAGAGTGTTTGCGAACGTAGTCGTGAGTGTACTCGTGAGGCTGGTGGTAACAGAGACGGCCTCCTTCTGGCAGAGGCTCTCATGCGGCTGACTGATCTGCGTGGAGGCCCCCGGACTCGGGGGTGGGCCACCCCTAGGCCGACATTTCGGGAAAAGTCGGTTCAAGTCTGCGTTTTCCAAGATCAGGCTTGTCATCGCCACGCCACGTTCATTTCTCTTAATAGCCTGTCCATTCTAAAATGTGATACATCCAAAAGATGTGAGATGTTAATACTTGAGTTAGCAGCTTCGATGGGATACGCTCTTCTAAACGGTGCATAATTAAATGTTTTTATTCCATAAGTGGTAGTAACTAAACGAATGGATTTATCAACTATTTTTATTATTTATCTCCATTAACACGATTTATTCAAATAAATTATGAATCATTCATAATTTATTAACGTATATATTATTATTATGAATTATTTATAACTAAATAAACATTAAATGCTTTAAGCATTTAAAATTTTTTAATTGAATAATCCATTAAGTACCTTTTACAAAGTAAATAATAAAAAATTAAGTTATATTAAAATCGGAATGTTACGTTATTTATTTTTTTTCTCGAAAAATACTGTAAAATCGAATGTGACACATTTTTTAAAGGTAGAATATAAAATAATACTGTATTTGTATATGTGCATTATTATTTTATTAAATTTAATTTTCTTCTGTTAAGCAATATACGACATACAAATGTTTATATAAAACTAGCGAAAAGAGTGCGTTTATAATAGTGAAGTAGAGAAAAAAAGAAACAATACAATATAAAATCGTATGCGTGCGTTTATTACAGCGTTATTGTTATGGTGTAATAAATACTTATAAAGTTCGACAATTCTGAACTAAACTTAAACTGGAATCTGAGTTATTGATTAAGTTATTGATAGTTAAATACATGTATTGTATGCGATATTTTCAGTATGTAACATCATTCCGGTAACTTCGTTTTTAACAACATAAAAAGTTGCATTTTTCGTTAGAAATGTCGTGAGTTCTATTGAAACTACGTTCATTTAAGCGTGGCAGGTAAATAGTATTATAGGTACGTCGTCGTTATCGAATTGTAACAATAGTTTGTATTCTGGTCATGTGCATGTGATGCTTTTGTTGCATTTCGGTGTTGCAGACATTTCAATCATTATAGACTGAGAGTGATTTATGTTTAGTTTTACTCTGTGAAATCAAAATGCAACGTATATTTTGCATAATTATTATTATTACTCGTGCGATACAATTTTACAGCAATTATATTAATACTTTCAGTATATTTGTTTTGGGCATAACTTTTCTGAATGCAATGAGAATAAAGGAGGAAAGGTAAACAAGGGAAGGGGAGAAAATATGAAGGGAGAAAATAATGAAATAATTTAAGTACAATAATGGATAGAGGGTAATAGGTTATGAACACAAGTAGAAACAAAGAGAAGGCGAGAAAAGGGAGTGTACAATAAGAGAGATGCGGTTAGAAAAGGGGAGTTCTAGTTAAAACCAACAAACAAAGGTTAAAAGAAGGGAATGTTGCGAATTTAAGAAAAACACGAGGACACTATCAGAAGAAACAAAAAACGGAAGATGAAAGACGAGAAAGTGTGTACAGGGCGAGAGGACGAGGGTTTGGCCTGTGCTTCGTTGAGCGTGGAATCAATAGGAGGTCACTGGCACCAGTAGATACAATCGGCACATTTTAAGTCTACCTCAGTGCTGTACAGCTTGCTACTGTATTGACCCTGCTTCCCTTTATGATTAATTCGAGACATATGCATATTAGTTATTATTGCAATTCGCATTATGTATTCCAATTCACTGCCCTCCCTTCTCCCTCCTCCCTTTTGTTCTCTTTTATTTTTCCTTTAGCCTTACTGACCATATCTACTCTTTTTTTTTTTCTTTTTACGTTAGAATGGTACGGCGTACGCATTGAGATAAATCACATAACTAACGTTTCATAGAACGGATGTTGTTTCCTAGAATTTTCTTTGAAATTAAATTTCTGCAAAATTAATAACGCGTTGCTGAGCACAGCGTTATTCTTTTATCATCAAATTAAACGAATGTTACATGTTTATTTATGAAAAATAAATTTATATAAAATTTTATCTACGAGTTCATAGATATTATGAAAGTAAAATAATGTTTGTATTAACGTGTTTTATAGTATCGTATAATTACTGCAAATTACGTATATTAATAAAAATTTTGTTGCTTGTTGTTTTTATTATTTTCAAGCTAATTAAAAAATAGATACACGAGTAACCATATTTTATACAAATCAAAGATATTATATTTCAGTATTGTTTTTTTTTATTAATAAAAATTCAGGTGAATTTAATTGGTACTATTATGTTTTAAAATAAAGTACAGTATGTATCTTTATTTTCACTCATTCTGCATTCCTTTTACTCCAAATAATCGTTTAGAAATTTATTATCAAATTGTCGATATTTTGATCTATTTTATTAGTGCTACGATAAAAATCATTTGAAAATTTCAAATAATCGCTTGTATTTACGATGATATTTATAGCAATAAACAAGCGAAGTGTTGTAAGTACGGACAAAGCAGTATTTACATTATAAAAGGATGAAAGGTTTCTTGAAACTAAAGCACCCATATATAGTATTCGCTTTAATTAAAGTTATTATTTTCATTACATATAGAAGCATATAAAGTATGCGGTGAATTTAACGTATTTAACAATTGCAGTATTTTGTAATGTTATCAGATTTTAATATATTTTTAAATAAAGAAAAGTTATTACGTTGAGGTAGAAAAAGGCGGCGAATAATTTGACAGGAAAAATGAAAATTTTTTAAATAAACATGAAATTTCTTTTGTATCAAGTTATTCTAAATATAATAGTTCTAATAACAGCGGATATATCGCTATAACGAATCATGTATATTAATATTCTTTCGATTTTACCTATAAACGTTAATTAATTAAACAAATAATTAATGCTCTAAATATAAAGGAATAAAACTAATTTTACTTTCTGCAGTGAAATTGCTACTTATTAACGTAAAATATTGTTTCGTGTAATGTAAAAATTGTAGAATTAAAAATAACCTTAAATTGCGATGAAATGTTAAGAGACACTTGGTCATAGACTAACATTATTTACTAAGGTAAAATAACTGTAATAAAATGTCTAAGAAAAACTCAAGAAGTGACAAAACATGACAGCTATATTTTTCTTTTTTATAAGTACGGAGATAAATATATTGCTCTATAACAAAGTTTGAGAAAAACATTCTGTAGGAAAGAACAAGTGATTAGTTTAATACAGTTACAATTTCAATATGCATTTTGTTTCGTTTAATTTCCCTTCCCTTCACAGCACTCTTATTTATTTTCAATAGCACAAGTTTCGTGGGCCTAATGTAGTACAGTCTGCTTATGGTATAGTATGTCGAATTTCCCCACTATGTACTCGTAACTTTAAGGTTACGGTGTAGGGTGCTATGGATACATGCATATGTATTTTTCTCACTCACACATTCTCAGTTTTCGATTTGCGTGGAATAAAGGATGTTGCGTATTTTGAATTGTTTACAAGAACTTTTAATGTACCAACGCAATGGTTCCCATATAAAAGGAAAATAATCAATAATTTTCATTCAATAGTATCACGTTAAATCGAACTGTCCTATAATCAAATAGTAATATTATATGGTGAAAAACAACACATCGTGTAAATTTCATCTTTTTTTTTAAAGGAAATTAAAAATACAATTCAATTGGTAAAAAATCTTATTCATTCTGCGCTTTGAGTACAGAAAAAGTAGTACGAATAAAAAGAGGTTAGGAAAGTTTAGTTAATCAGATGTTGATGTAAACAGATACTAATGATACTTTAGTTTCGGTAGTATAATAGAATTATCACCAGAATCAAGATAAGAAACTAATAAAATAACAACGCTACGATCTTTTTTATTGTATTACGTTTTTATAGTATCGGCAAAAAGTAGTGTAAAATATATCATTCTGATGCGTGTTTAAGATATTTATTGCAATAAATAACCTAGATATGTCGCCATAACGATTTCTCGTAACATTAATGAAAAATGTATTTGTATTTGTTTAATGAAATGATTGTTATGTGTAAATAAATGGGTTGGTTTAGATGTCTTCTTTAATAGTATTTAAGCACAGAATTATTTAGACGTAGAAGTTCATTTGACGTAGATTCATTTGCTGTTTTAATAAATTTTCCATTAGTAAATTAGTACGCCTTTAAATTCGATATATGTATTGAATTTTTTCCGCGTTTAAAGGAAACCTTTAAAGAATATTATTGAATAAATTTTCAACTAAATGTACTCTATCTGTAATGTAATTGTGCAAGGAAATTTGTGATGAAGGAATATTAAAAATTTGCTACTTTTGTTTTTAACTACACGAGGAAACGAAACGGAGCCTTCGTAGAAAAAGTTAATAAATTTTGTGAATTTCGTATATATTACTTTATTTTCAATGCAAAACAGTGTGATTATTTTTCGGCGTGACAATAAATTTTAGTATCACTATGATACAGGCAAATACTAGTAATGCAATTGCTTGTATATAAAATAAACACAAAAAATCAATAAAATATAGTGACGCATGCAATTAAACAAAACATGTATATTTATATAAAGCAAATTATTTCGGGGTTAAGAATTTCTCCTTAATTCTATCGTCGGAAATCGTAATTAAAATTTTCAAGGATTATAGACCAACAATCGAGAGATTACGTTTATGTTCGTTTTAAATTGTACCTCTCACAATGAACGTTACATTTTTAATTCAGATTTCAGAATAAACATTATGAAAGAAAAATTCTCCGATCTCTAGATAAAATACAAATATTTGTGAAAAAATAAATGTACATTTTATCGCGATTATTCTTATGGGCATTTTCAGTTAAAGTGGTACTCCTAGATATATCTGTTTAAAAATGAGAACATCGTGAGAATGGCAAATCTAGTCTGATATCTAAATAAGAAATATGTATCGTCCATTTAAACCGTAAACTGAAACATTAAGATCGAGTTTATTGCTTAAAATATACTAAAAAGTTGCAAAGAGGAATCGATCGTATGATCTTATTTGCATTTATATTCAAAGAACGAGAACACGAGTCGAATTAGGCTTGTCTTTGAAACGAACGTGGATCGACGAAATTTGTACGAAAATTTTTACGCGGTTGATACTAAATTTTAGTAAAAAAAAAAAAAAACATAAAAGAAGGGCTTTGGCTGTAGGCGTCTTTCTATCCAGAGATTTCGAGGGTGATTCAATTTCTTCGAACACAGAACGATCCATTTGTAAAGGAATTCAATAAGAATGAAAAAAACCATGTAACGAAACGCAGATTTCGAATGTGAAAGGCTAAAAAACCGTAATGAGGTCTTTTATTGGAGTCTTCTATCGTATCACGACTTTCGAGAAAGAGGAATCGATCCAACATGTTAACGCGTGTCTGGCATCGAGGATGGCAGCTACCCGTACAAAGTCTCTTTTTAAATGGAAGATTTTTATTATCGTTTCTGGTTACCTTGTTGTATCCGTTCTAAAGTGAACACTCGTCACTTTCTTATAACACGGTACACTGAATTAAATTGTCACACGAAATGTCGCAATAATTTGGAAATACGATCGCGAATACACAGGTCTTCGAAGGATAGTCAGACACTGAGCGAATAGATGGCGCCCGCACTTGTACGCCACCCCTAGCGTCGAATTTTCCTTCAACCCCCTTACCCCCACTAACATTGCTCGATGCTTTTGACTAGAGGGTTGATCGTATGATTCTAATCAAACTACCGAAAGTCAGCGCCAGTTCTAAATGTGCAAAATTCTCTATACCAGAGTGCCGTGGTGTTTTTAAATAATTTGCTTGATGATTGAAAATTTAATGAGAGAAAAGTGCAGTTCGCAATATCGTAATTATTTGCGAAAAAATGAAACATGAAATAACAAACGAGAAATCATTTTATATATAATTCGCGTAATGTGTGGAATAATGAATAAATTCTAAATTCTGAATATAGTTTTGTATTTATTAATGTATAAAATTAGCCACCATAATTCTGAATTTATATATCTTTCTGAGGTATGCATTAAGTTGATATGCTTTCAATATTATTTTATATTTACATAGATAAAACGTTATTTTAATGGATATATTTTTATATGATATTACTTGCATTCAAAAGGAATTAATGTCGTTATTTATCTGTTATTGATTTTCAAAGGCGATTTAAAACGATTGTTAAATTGAAAAAATTCGATGTAGAAAAGACAATACGATCAAAATTATAATCAATTATAATCACAATCGATTTTGATAGTTTCTCTAAAATAAATTTTTTTTCTTTTTGTAAGTTTCTTATTTATACAAAGTATTAACGGATTGTCTGTATTAAATATTTAAACAATAGAATGCAAAAGTACCTATAGATATTGTCTATTTACAAATGTAAGAAAAGTATACATGAAATAATATATTTTTCACGCATTTTGTTTTCACAAAAGTATGAACTAGTGAAAATACTATACCATAAATACATTTACTTTGTTTATAAGTGTTATTGTTTTATCGCATCGTTTTCAGAAATCTATGTTTTACTTATTTCATGTTCTTAAACAGGTATAGATATATGTCATAATCTACAATCATCAGTAAACAAGGGGTTAATTTTTTTCAATATAATAATAATTAGGCAGTAATTTTTAATTAATGTAATGGTAATTAGTATTTTTTCGTTTTATTTTGTTTTAATAAAAAG
>NW_017100347.1:730737-752027 GCF_001263275.1 Habropoda laboriosa | reverse complement strand
TTTGTGTTAATTACTTGTACACTTTATGAAATTTTATTATTGCACATATGTATTGATGCGTATTTAACACTGTAGCGTTGTTCACTAGGGATTTTATTTCCTCTGCGAAGACATAGAATGCGTGGAATAAAATATGAACCGGGTTTTAACAATAACTGTATATTCTACAAGCAACAAATAACGAATAGACTCGGTATGAACTTTCTGGACTCCAATGAATTTCCGCGATTCCTCGTTCCCTTTGTTCCAGAATTAATCTTTCTTCGTCGTTCTATTTTCTCCACAATATTCCTAAGGCGGGAAAAAGTCCTGTGCAATGATGCGCGCTGTTATACGATAGACAGCCGTTACACCCACAAAAGGCGTTTATTGCAACGGTTACAAGAGTGCGCTGTTATCGGTGCCTATATGCGCCTTTCCATGTAGCGCTTGCTACAATAGATATTATTGGTTCGTATCGATACGTGAACAACTAAATGTTGTTGTTCTAATGCTGTGCTATTAAGTGGGCGATAACTTTTAAGACGTTCGCTGCTACGGACGCAGCACATGCGGTTCAGAATGGATTGTCCTACGTGCCAGCGCCGACAATTCAGAGACCAGGTGTCGGTCGGGCACATCAAAATCAATGTCGCCGCTGTGCGATAGACGAAACCACCCCGAATTCTCCATTGAATGCGGAAGCAACATGTGTGTGTACATACTTGGTTGAGACTACGAATTGGTGGCACAAGGCATGCTTTTTAGGATTTTCGGGTGGCTGCTAATCAGGAAAGCGACATCTGCTGGTGACACATAGTTACAAGTGCTTTACATTTTAATTGTTGATTATCACGAACGATTGTGGCTAGGTTAAATATTTACTGTCATGTATTTGCCATAGTTAATGTTTTATTTGCCTATGCTTATTGTATACGAATAAAACTAATATAAAAAAAAATCTAATTACCATCGTGTGATGAATTTTGTAGGTAAATGAAAAACATTTTAATCTAGTTGATCTAAACACAATAGTATTCCAATTTTATATCATTTCTAATAACAAAAGTTATATAGTACTTATAAGGTGTTATTGAATTAATTACATTGTTTAAATTATATTTTACATGAATTATTTTAATTTCATCTTTTGTATGTTTCAAACTTCAAGTTTGTTTCTTTACTTGAATCTTTGACAGTAGATTACATTTATAATATACAGGTTACATATAACATAGTGACCTTACTGTTTTGTATCTTAGGAATACATCTTTAAGTGTGATTCAAAATGGTTTGTGAAAAGTGTGAAAAAAAATTAGGAAGAGTTATAACTCCAGATCCATGGAAAAATGGAGCAAGGAATACTGTAGAAAGTGGAGGACGTAAAGTTGGAGAAAATAAAGCACTGTCTGCAGGAAAGGCAAGATTTAATCCATACACTGCGACTTTTGAGACCTGTAGAATATGTAGACAAAAAGTGCATCAAGTTGGTTCACATTATTGCCAATCATGTGCATATAAGAAAGCTATATGTGCAATGTGTGGTAAAAAATTGATGAGTACTAAAAACTATAAACAGTCTGCAACTTAAAGTATAAAAATTTAGTTATGAATTTGTTGTAACAATTGTAAGATTAGTATATAAAAATTAATTTGATTCAAATAAGTACATTATATTAATATTGATGAATATTATTAAGGAAATATTTTTAATAATTTTAAAAATGTAAAGATAAAGGAAATATCATTTAATTAGGATATTTGACAAACAGATAAAACTTACCATTGTCAATTTTTATATCAAGTAAAATTATGATATTTTCCTAAATTTAAAGTTATAAATTTTGTACCTAATAATAATTTCAGTGATTTGACACAAATAGATTAAATATGATCATTCAATATTATTTTGAATGAATGTGTAGATTATTTAATATAAATCAATATCATTTTAACATATGTTGAAATTCTCAATGATATTTCGGATTTTTAGTGTAACAAATTAAATTGTAATAGTTTTTAATGTATGAAGTTTGTAACATGTTGCAGTAATTTGTAATCCTTAACATGGTTATTTTTATACACTGATGTTTTATAAATTTACATTTACATTTTATTAAAGTAGATTTAAATTGTAACTATAGACTTAAAATTCTGTTTGTATATTATTGAGTGTTTCATAATAAAATATCTTTTTCTAGTGAAATATGTCTATTTTCTTAGTTGGTATTACATGTAATAATAAATGTCATTTAATATTTAGTATAACATTTAGTTGCATATCAATTATACATACATTATTATACATATGTAAATTTGATGATACAAATGATATTAAAAGTAGACAATTTTATTTATTTGTACAGTAAAAAATAATAAAACTTGAATTTTTAAGCAGTACATATTTTTTAATTTTAAGTTATTGCAGTTATAATATTTAGATACAAATGTGTTTATTGTACTATATCATGAATTGAGGTTTCAGATTATACAATTTATAATATGCAACATTACTGTTTATAAAGTATGTCAATAATTTGCTTTCTGTAAAATCTCTTTATTTTTCTAGATTATAATAAAATATATTAGACTTAAAATAAGTTGTATAACATTTATTAAATAATAATTAACAAAGTGTAAGAGGGAAGCTTTTATATTAAAATATATGAATTAAGTACTAGAATAGTTAACTATGAAGGGTTAACAAAATTTTAGGTGCAAAATGTTTAAAAAAGCACTCTTATACAATTATTTTTAGAATGTACTTGTAGTATTCAAAATATGAAAAATAATTCTAAAAATTGTGGAACAATTAATTATAAAATGTTACTTGGCACCATTTTGTTTCTTTATGGTTAATTGATGATTAACATTTAATAATATGTACAATATAATTTTAAAATTATTTGTTATTAGTATCTATTTGGTATTTACAAAAACCAATATTGAGGAAAGTAATAAAAATGTGCACCTTTTTCAAAAATTCGATTTTCTTTAAGTATTTACTTCTTGCTAGTATCTAAGAAATAAAAAGTCATGTACTAATAACTAATAAAAACCTGTAGATAGTGAATAACATTTGCATATTATAATATTATTTTACATTATTGTTATATGTTTGCTTTGCCCTATGTTACCCTGTCACTGATAATTTTACACTTCTGTAAAATATAATTTAACAATAATTTGAATGCTACAATACTCATGATCTATGAATATTTATGTTTTTACCAATTTTAAGAAATTTACATAATATGTTTCTCTGTTTTGTCTCGCGTTAAGTTGGTATATAATATCACCTACATATCAAGAATCGTATAAAGCATTGGGTCATTCTATAGGTAATGCTTTAAATTTTTACAAAAACGATAGATTATTACAGCGAAATAGTTACACTTAAATGAAGAAGACAAATACCATTACAAAATTTACTTTTATAAAAGTATGTATAATAATATTATGTGCCGCAGATAATAAGTTGACAGCAACGGGACATTAACTTCATTAAGGACCGCATTCGAAAATTATGTTGTTTTCAGTTTGGTAGGATATGGATGGAATTATCCACTATGAGCTGTTACCACCTAATCAAACCATTATGAAGGATTCGTATTGTCACACAGTTGGACAGACTGAAGGAATGTATTGAGGAGAAAACTGGCTAACAGAAAGGGAGACAATGCCAAACCTCATATGGTAAAAAATATGTTCCAAAAACATAGTGAATTTGATTGAGAAGTAATGACTCATCCACTATATCCTCTTGATTTGACAACATCGGACTACCATTTTTTTCGAAGTCTTTAGAATCATTTAAACAGGAAACGATTCAACACAGATGTCTGAAAGGAGCTCGATTCATTCTTCAGTTCGGAACCAAAAAAATTGTTTTGCAAGGAAATTGAAAATATAAGATTAAGGTGGGAAAAGTTGTAAAAACATCTAAGTTTTACTTTATTACAAAAGTTTATCCAAAAATATCGCATTACTTATGGAATGATCCAATATTTCGAAAAATTTATATTTTTAGTGGCAGGTTATTCTATTTTACAGTTCTAAATCGTTAACATTTCAACTTTCAATCCATTGCATTATAATTTTTTATATACTTACTTTAACGTTGCGATATATGAAAAATATTTAAATGAATACAAATAACAACATTTTAATATATGTTACACGATACAATTAATACATTATATTAGAACACACGCGTGATTTGCTTCATGAGAGTAACTTTTGGACTATTGTTTCCGTCCCGAATATGACTTGACATATTAAAACAATAAGTTAAAACTGCATGCGACGTTTGATCTCTGATTTTTTTTAGTATAAGATGAAACCATAAGTTTACCTATCTAAAATATCTCCGTTATTTTTAGATGAATAAATTTTATTTACGAAAACTGTATAGCATCAAGGGAATACAATTTGTCAGTAATAATTTTTTTGTGGGTAGAGGCGTATTAAAGCTTTCAAGGTTAACCTTCAATTTTTTAAATAGTATATACTATATGCACCTATAGTACACGTTTATTGGACATTAAAGGAGGTAAAATAGTAATACTTATTTTATAATTCTGACATTATAAAACGTGTTCGAAGTGGTGATCGTTTATACACAATAAACTGGGAATTTTTTGAATGGTATCTAGAGAGTGAATATGGTCCTTACACTTGAGGATGAAAAGTATTCTTCCCTCTCGAAGATTATTCGCGTAAACGTAATATTCCTTGTCAAAAAAATCGATTGTAATTAAAAAAAAAAATGAAAGTGAACATTAACATTTTCGTTGCATTCTGAACCACAAAGAATTATAAAAATAGCAGAGATATTCTAGATTCTAGATGGATAAACATACTGTCT
Organism: Habropoda laboriosa; assembly: GCF_001263275.1. Lineage (NCBI taxonomy): Eukaryota > Metazoa > Arthropoda > Insecta > Hymenoptera > Apidae > Habropoda > Habropoda laboriosa. Next base: position 747,181 of record NW_017100347.1, on the reverse strand, counting down.
CTGTATATTAACCTTAACTTAATAAAACATGTATTTTGTTTTTCATTTTAGTACAGTAAGAATACTGTATCAAATGCATTATTAAGTCGATCGATATAATTATATTTCAAATCGAAATATTTGTAAAGTTATTTCTGATTTATCAATTATAATACTAATTATTCTATTTGTAGCATAATGAGAACAAGTATTCGTTACATGCAAATAAAATATATTTCGAGTAGTAAAAATATCGAAAAAATTCAATTCCATATTTGTACATATTTGCATATAGTTTTTGCATTAAATAATTTTTTTTTCATGTATTATGTATATCATAAGTTACGAAAAATTTAAGTATATGTTAATATTGTTATATACAATTAGACTTATCTGAAAGTATTATTCATTTTTATATGTATATAAAAATCATTGTAATTACAAAGTTTGTAGTAAATTTACAATCATATACTATATAAAAGTACCAACTGTCATTAAATCTTGAGTTGAAATATCTGTTGTTATTAATCAGATTGTAAGACATTTTGGAATGTTTTGTAAATGTATTGTAATCCTACGATACTCTTATGCATATTAAATTCACTTGTATCGTAAAAATAAAGAAAAATTACAAGTAAATAACAATTAAAAGAAACGAGAACAATATATATATATTTTTGTTTATATACTTTTGATACGTATGATACTTTTTTAACTCTGTACTGTAAAAATGTAATTTATGTATAATACAAGTTCTAATTGATATAAATTTTAAAACAGAAAATATGTTGGAAAATAAATATCACTTACAACAACAAATGTTTTCGTCAAAATATTAAAAAAACATGTTTTTTTTTTAACAAGAGCCAGTCTTTCATAAAAATCAAAGAAGATACTAAATAAAATTTTCTTTCGACTAGTTTAAGAGCAGATCTATTCAGAATGAGCATAAAACATATAGCGTATGTATAGCGATCGACATTTGTTTCGTTCGTGCGAAGAATGTTAAGTACGATACGGTCTGTAATTAATTCCTCAGGTTCATCGTAGTAAATTTTCATTCCGGATTACGTCTATTTTATCGTTGAATATTACAAAAAAAAAGGATAAAATATTTAAAAAAAAAAAAGGTAATATCCTGTTAACAGTTTGTTATAATCGCAGTTATTTCATTATTTCGTAACAACTATTACTTCTAATCGGAATCGTCGTTAAATATACGATAAAAAAAGAAATTGCACATTAAAGACCTGAGAACATTATCAATTGTTTGTTCTTCACTGGTAATTTATATTCATTTTCTTCTCCGTCCCTTAAATATATACCACGTATGGATCATGTTTCTGCTGACCAGTTGTCCGATTGTTTGATTTCCGGGCTCACGTCTGAACCGTCTGGTTCTTTCGACTCGTTCGATTTATATTCTGACACATAAATAACTTGTTTCTCGGTGTTTCCTTTTTTACTAGATTTCGTAATGTCCGTTCTTCTAGGCGGGACGGGGGGCTTCTTATTAGAAGCTGTTTTACCATTTGAGGTCGTTTTGACTTCGTTTTGCACCAATTTCTTCTCCGTACTTCCCATTATGGAAAGCGATTCGTTGTTCTCGTTATCGTCCTGAAATTTTCCTCTGTTAGCCGGGAGTTTAATCTCCGTAATGTAAGTCATTTTCTGCGGCATCGGTGTGTTTGGGAGCGGCGGACGATTATCGTACTCCTGCGGATTGTAATCCATCGACTCACCGACCAAACCGCTGTCTTCACTGTTCTCACCACTGGAAATACTGATATTGTTAATGTTACGACGATCCTCGCGATCGAACAAATTCTTATTGTTTATAATAACACCGGAACCGAATTCGTACTCGTCCTCGTCCTCGTCGTTCTCTCGATCGATTCTCTGATTAACGGGAACCTCGATTACCCGTTTCGTCGACGATTTCGAATTTACCGAAGAGTTTCCACTTCTACTTTCCCCGTCTTTCGTCATCGATTTGTGCGTATAAGACATCGAGTTCGGCTCTTCCTCGTCGTTAATCGTTATCGAATCGGAACCGTTACCCTCCGTTACGGTTGAAGTATAGCTCTGCAAAGGTATCGGTGTGGACGATCGTTTTGTGGAAAAAGACTTCTTCTTGCAGGACTCGTGACGATTGCAATTGTCTTCGCACGAAGGACACCCCCTTTTGATATTAATTTTCGTCATTAATTCTTCATTAACGGGTTTCTTACCGGCATACAAAACCGCCTCGTTGTTCGTCAAGTTATTTTCTTTCCAATTTTTAAAACGAACCAACTCGTGCTTAGAAGAGTCCGAGGAGACCGGTAACTTTTGCGAATAAGTTTCGAACTGCTTCAAAGCTTTCCCAATATCTTTATTCTGTACTTTTTCATCTTCGTCCGAAATCTCCTCGCCCGTGGCTAAGTTGTCGTTGTTAAAATCACCAGGTAACGAGGATTCTTTCTTAAACTGTAATTCTACTTCTTCGAGTGTAGGACTTTTAACGATGGTGCCGTCGTTCACGATTCTGGCCAACGAATTGTCTTCGTCCGGATTGAACATTCGTTCTGTCCGAATGAACTCTTCCGTAAGTCTTTTGCTCAAGGGAAGATTGAAAAGTTCGATGCTGGTATCGCTGTCTGTGAAATTGTCCTCTTTCGACTCAGACGCCTCAGCTTTCGACTTAATTTCTACGGCGGACTTAGATCGTTCGAGCGAACCGTTGCTCTTCTTCCTAACTCTCGACTTTTTTGACTTATTCTCCGAATCCTGCTTTTTGTACCAAACGACGTCCTCTAAGTTCCCCCAGTCGCTTGACTTCTTCAACAATCGTCTGTCGAACGTGTCTATTCGATCGAGCTTAGTCAAATCTTCCGTGGATTCGTTAATGTCCTCCGGTGGTAGAGGTGCTTTGCGTTTCTTCGTTCCGGTATCAGTCATGTCCAAACTTTGCGCTCTTTCGAGTGTCGTCGACGTTCTACATTCGTACTTGGACAGATCGCCTAAGCTTGCTGCTTTCCTGTAAACGTCGTCTTCCTCGTCCTCGTCGTTTGTCTCGGGCACGGGTGTTCGATGAATCGTGATATCAGCCGAATTCAACTCGATGGTCGTAAAACTGTTCTGTATCTCGCTGTCTGTGTCGGATTCAGAGTGTCTTGCGTCGATTATCAAAGTTTCCATTTTTGGTTCCACGTGCGGATCTACGTTCTCTGTACTTTCTCGCGTTTTGTTCGCGTGTTCCGCCGGCATAGATTCCGTGTAATCGGCAATGCTGCTGATTTTATCCTCCCTCTTCGAATCGTACTCTCTCGTCAAGGGTGAATCCTTCTTCGGAAACGAGACGTGTTCGACGTCGTTGTTGCTACTTTTCGGCGGCGGAGGAGCTTTTCTTTTGCTCTTCTGTTGACTTTTTGGTTCTTCCGTCTCGATAGACTCGATATTCTTCTGAGGATTCAGCAACTCCGAACTGTTCTTCCGATTTCTGCGCGCAGCCATAGCTGCGTTGTGCACTTCTGCCGGCACCTCCGAAGGAATGTGAATTGACGCGTCTCCGCCGATTTTCCCACTTTTGTCTAACGTATCAGCGGTACACACTTCCACGTGTTCGTTCTTCTCTTTAGGAGCGTGCAATATTTGCGAACTCTGCTGTCGCTGGGCTTCCTCCTTTTTATCGCTGGCTAAAGAAATTTTGTTAACGTTCGCAAGATGCTTCTCCGCGTCCAATCTCTTCGAGTGTCTTCTCTCGAGGTTTGTATTATGCTCGTTTTGATTCTCGATACGCTGGACGGTTCCGTCGAGGGCGGGTAAAACTTTGATACCAAATTTATGGTGATTGCTTCGAAATTCGTTGTGACGTTTCTCGAATGTCTGGCTACTTGGCGTAGATTTGGACGATTTCAACGTCGAGTTCATCGTCGAGTAGTTGGAATTTGTCGACTCGTTCGGATCGACTATGAACAGTCTTTTTGCAACGTTCTTCGACTGCGACAATTCTGGAATTGACTGACTTCTGTACAGAGGATGGCAAATTCTTGTCGCGCTAGGACCAACGTTTTTTTTCAAAAGTGTCGTCGGCTTCGATCCGATACCTCCACTTTCTACCTCGAGTTTCACATCGTATGGCGAAGCGTAGCTTAAAATTGTTAACGCATCCTCGTATACCATATTCTGAAAACTGATTTTTACACTGGCTATACGATCACCTGCGAATACAACAATTGTAACAAAATTAGTACTCTAGTAAGTAAGATTATACAATAAATACAGTTTTGTCGAGTGAAAATAGGATCGATTACAATCGCTAGAATTATCAGAGGAACTTTTACAATTCGTAGGTAACACAGAATACTTAAAAAGTTAAACGATTCAGTGAAACGAAGTGTTTAAGAGAAATTTTTCAATGATAAACTTGCAATTTTAAAAATACTTAATATAGTGAAAATAATTACTAACCTGGATGTATTCGACCGGACTCCGATGCAGGGCCACGGTGTAGGAGGTCTTTAACAAAGATTCCCTCTCTCATATTACCGCAAATATTGAATCCTAGTCCTGTGAAGTCCCGACTTTTCAAACTAACTACATTGATTCTTGTAGTCTTCAACTGCATAAAAAAAGAAATTATTAACGATACAATTGAAATTATAATTTTTATATTTCTACCTTACTTTGTGTCATTGTAAAATTATATTCAACACACTTTTCTTATTTTTCAAAAAATAATAGAATAAAATAATAATCGACGAAATAAATTACACTAAAGGCAAAAGATGTTGCTTTGAATACTCGTTTCGAAAAAGTTAGCTTTATGATTCGACTCGTATACTGTGAACTTCCTCTTGGCCAAGAACCATAAGGGCACGTATCGAAGATGGCTAGATTAACTGTACACGCTGCCAAATTTGGCCATGCGCAATACCTTGTACGTTTGGAATATTGAAAAGATATGTATATTACGATAGTTTCCTTTAAAAAGAAACATTCTGCACTGTTCGTTTATTGCGCATGAAGGATGTGTGTCTTTGTGTATTTTTTTTTGTTTTTTTTTTTTTTTAATTGTACACTAAAGTGAATAGAGGAACACTTACACCAAGGCACGAATCATCGAGGGTTTTTCGTTTATCGTTGCGGTTACTTGAACCCAGCCCCAAGGACGTCCAAGAAGTAGACCATCGCACAGCATCTTTACCTGAAGTATCTTCAGGTGTCAGAGATATTGCTCCCTCCCGAGTTCGATTAGTCGACGAAATTGTGACATCCTTGAAGCAAGGATTGTCGAAGGCGTAAGCTTCTTCGACGATTTCTGGGTCTGTCACTAGTACCAAGTGTTTTCCTGAAAAGATTTATCACACGTTTATTATTAATTGACAATTTCTTCGTTAACGTTGTGGAAACTTAAGGATTTAGAAGATTTAACAAGTTTTGTGTAAAATTACATTTTTCTTGGCACACCCTTTTTTTGAAAATATCCTTCAGTTAACTTAGCGTTTTTATTTAGTGTTAAAAATATCCTAAATGTAACCTTAAAAATATGATTTAATTAACTTAGTGTTGATTTTGTGTTAAAAGTATTCTAAAAATATTTTGAAATATACTCTTAAAAATATCCTTAAAGTATTCTTAAATGTAGTATCAAAAGTATCCTTAAAATATAGTCTTGAAAATATCCTTAAAATATAATCTGAAAAATATCCTTTAATTAACTTAGTGTTAATTTGTCTGTCACTAATTGACATTTCCATACTTGCAAATTTGAAGAATTTGAACAATTCACTTTAGCACAATTTCATAGCAATTTAAACAGACTCTTGCTACAGAGTAATTTAATATATCTTTTTAATTTTTAATTTGAGAAAAAAAAATATCATTTTATTATTTAGAACGTTAAATGCGCAAAATACTGTAGAGCGTGCGAAATAATTTGAATGTTAACGAAATAATTTTGACAATCTTCTCGACAATCAAATATTACATTGATAAAATGAAAAATTTTGAAAAGTGAATGTCGCATCTTATTGCAGCAAAAACAAAGTATGTACACTTTTGCTCATTAATTTTCATTCTTTTCCACGAGAAATGAGCTTTCTCCGGTTTTACTATCTACTACAAAACGCTTTTTATAATTGCAAGTATTATACTTTATTATTGTAATATAAAAAGTAAATACTCGTTAATGTGTTTCGAGTTTTTAGCTCCTTATTAGCTTGAATCCGTTTTTAGTTCATGCTTAGCAGTTTATCACGATAAACTACATGCTTACTCTTATTTACTTGCATACTAACGAAAAGCGTAGTATTAAAGAAATTGTATATTGAGGATTTCCATTTAAGTGGGTATTCTAGTCTAGAGTGTCATTTTTTAGTCCTTCGTAGGGATTTTTTTGTAAGGAAAGTATAAGTTTCTCAGTGTCGGTATTTTGCATACATATTTATTCATGTTTTAAGAAAGTTCACAATTTTTTCCAAGTGAAAGTAATCAAAACTGTCCGAATTATATATCATTCAGTGCGGTCCCTTTAAAAACAAGTGTCCTACTGGCTGACACGATTCCGCCCATTCTGTTTATCCGAAATGAGAAAACCGAAAGGATTCTTGATTAGTACGACTGTGACTATGGTGTGAGCCAGAATGAAAAAAAAATAGTGAAAATTTACAAAATGGCGGCACTTTGAATTTTGAATATCGATTTCTTCGACTTTTTTTCGTCTTTCAGAGGCTCTAAAAATCAGAAAAATATATATTTTGGCATAATTCTGGTTCAGACGATAACGGCACATCCACTGAAGGTGCATGTAAAATTTCGAGTCAATCGGACAACTAGAACTTGAGATATCATGTCGGCCATTTAGAAAAACATGGTTTCGAGAAAAACGCGTTTAAAGTTTCTCATACCAGTTACATGAGTATGGTATACTTACGACTACGGGCTACATGTCGTCTACTTTAACCATCTGTAACCTCGTCAATTTTACGAATTCGGAAAAATCCTTCGACAGTTATACTTCTGCAAATGTCTACTTCCAGAAAATGTAAAAAAAAAAAAAAAGAAATCGATATTTTTGAAAAGTCTAGACTAGAATACCCCCTTAAATTGTTTATTTAAGCACAGACTCGTTTGAAGCAATTTTACTATTTAACATGCATTTACTGTTCAAACTACTCCGAAATTTTATGATTTATCTGCTTCTTTTTAATTGCATATTTTAACACCTTGCAATTTTTTATAGATAAAAAACTAGCACTGAAGAATGTATAAATAAATTACGTAATTATCATAGAAAAATTACGCAACAAAGTGTAGAAGGTGCTAGCAATGTTAAAGAAGATAAAAGATATTTTTACTCTGTTTATGTTTGTACAAAGATCATGCAGATTTATACTCGTTTAGCACATTTAGCATACACTTGTATATGCATGCATCTTTGCATACGTTTAGAATCACGCTTACTTAATATTGCACTTGATATATGAATTTTACCACTTAAAACGAAATATTTAACGAAATTTTAAACGAAAAAAAAAAAAAACACCATTAGTTTTTTCCTACATTAATTTCAGCAGTTTTTCCGTGAATTCCACCACGGTTCAATTTATCAGTCGTTTTACGATTTCCTTTTTGAAATAAGTGAATAAAATTGCATGCAATGTACAGAAATGTTAGACAAATATCGTTTATAGAATAATAATTTTCTCTTGTTTGTTCCAAAGATTTTCTCGTTAGAAGCATTTAAATCCTCTGAAATATGATCATCTTATCATCCTATCCATCATTTGTTATCTATTTCTTTCTTTGAGAGATAATGATATATGTATGTCAATGAATGAAAAGTGTAAACGGCACTTCAGTGATATTTCGGAACAATATATTTCGTCACGTGTACACACAGAACAATTGTGTTACATTTGAAAAAGAAAAAGAAAAAAAATGAATAAATGTTTGTTGGAATAATTGTTTGTTATACGCGACGTATCAAATGTTATTCAATTATAACAGAATTCTTCTCACTTGAATCTCGATTATCTCAAGTCCTACTTATCCGGTGTGAAGTAACAGAAATACTTCCACTTATAGAAATTCTCCACTTAAATATCCACTTAAGAAATACTTACACTTAACAGAAATATTTCCTATTTTTAGTTCGGTATTTGGTTTTAATACATATTTATTAAATTTTCATTTATTTCAATACATTAACCTGTTAACCGAGAATGACGAGTTAACTCGTCATTGAAAACTGCTTCTGTACAACAAGTTTTAAAGATGTTAGACCGAAGTTAACATTTTGACCGAGAATGACGAGTTAACTCGTCATCGGAAAATGCCTCTTCAGGACGAGTTAATTCGTCAGAGAGTTTTACAGATTATACACATGTTACGTATTTGTTCAATTTAATTAATTTCAATATATTATCTTGTTAACCAAGAATGACGAGTTAACTCGTCATTGGAAAATGCCTCTGCAGGGTGATTTAACTCGTCGCGGAATTTTAAAGATTACACATGATATACTAAAATTCGACGCATCATTTGGTTTTTATTGTCATCATGTTGGCAAGACATCTTCGATGTTCCTTCACTTTCCTTTGTTTAAATCGACGAAACCATGCAAAGTGGCATTATGTGTTGTATTTCACTTTAAATTACATTATACTGTTCGATAAGAAATGAAATTTTTATATAAATAAATAACATACAACAATACTTGCTAGTTTCTAATTTATTTCCATTACTTTCATTATACATACTTGCAACAAAAACGAAAGTAAAAATCTAAATTTCGTAACAATATTTTTCAGTTAAATTGTTTATTTATTCGTCGAAGAATTTATCTGTCTTTGAGTTTTCTATTGCTGCGAGTGTATAAGACACAAGTTATGGCAATTCGCATTTACTGCGCGCATGACGAGTTAACTCGTCTCTGCAAGTTGTAACGGCACGCACAGAGTGTGCTTTCGGTAAATGAACTCTCCGATTAACAAGTTAAAAACTCGTCTAATGTAGGTAAATTCAGTTGTAATAAATATTATAACTCTACCGACGTATAACTTTATTTCTCCGTATTTAATTTACATTATCAAAATATACAATAATTTACAAATTCAATTCCTTTTTGGTAAGCATACTTTCATTAAAAGAAGAATGCTGTGAAAAGGATTTAGGAAAACTACACAGCCTAGGCAGCCAAGAATGATTATGCAACCGTGAAGCTAATTTTGTTGCTGATCGGTTTGTTATGTTAATGATAGAACGAGAGATAATTAGTTGAACAAGTCCCTCCTTCCTAACCAAAAAAAAAGGAGGAAAAACGATCGAGCCGATGTACATATATTACTGCAAAACATTTATTTTTTATTATTTACAACGATAGATAATTTTAAAACATTTTCATTTATGATCGTGCTTGATTTTGATCATATTTTCCATTGAATACAATATTTTCACTCGTGAAACTCGATAGTGAGAAGAAAATGTAAAACACATTAGAAGTTATTTCTTTGTACTTTATAAAAATTTAGATTGTACATTTACAATTTAGATTTATGCTAAGCGATATAGGCATAATTACATAATCATATTCCGCTAGTATTAGTTTCTTAACTTGTAGAAAAAGGAGAAATATTTGTAAAAAAGGCAACTCGTTATGTTTTACCGTTCACACCATTTTAATATGTAACAATTCTAACGTTTCTTCACTCTTCAGCAAAAAACATTATCGTGCAGCTACATCAGGTTTACACATATTTAGCATTGCACATGCGTTACATTCCACAGGAGCAACGCAATGACAACAGGTATACCCATCCTAAAAGCCATTCAACGCGCAGAATGCATTTTTGGTAGGGAGTATTTTATGTTGTAGGTTAAACATTATCCCACCAGATAGAGATTCGAATGTATCGAGCAAACGAGGCTTTCGTGTCCCATCGTGTCTCTCGAATAAGCATTCCAAGGTCTACCTTTTGCATGGATATACGCATCAATTGCGACGCAATAGCGAAAAAGTTCGTAACATGCAGCGCACACTAATGAACTTTACTAGTCGGTGATAAATGCTGAGCATTTTTATGGTATCAATAACCGTTTCCTGTGTTTCTTAATTATTTGTGATATTTTTCACGACAATTCATCAGAGATCAATCGATAAAGGTGAAAAATTCATTTTAATTCTCTCTTACATCTTGAATGTTACGCGCCATTTTAAGTTACAGAATGTATTACAGTATAACCTTTATTTAAACATGCTAATTTCTTACATCACTGCATTGCTTTCATAAACCGCCTCAATTGAAGCAATTATTCAACATTGAATGGATCCATTGAAAAATACATAATTCTTTATTGTGTTGCATATCGAGAAGGAATTTCTAGTATCGTGCGTTTAATGTCCTTCGCAGAGAAATAGCGGAGGAATAATGCGTAGGTATAAATTTCGATTTATCGTACGAGAAATTCTATAAGGTTTACACGTGCTTAATGTCTCGAAAGTACAATAACGAGTTGACAAATAGAAGAAATCGTTGTCCTAGATGATAAAGTTCTATTGACTCTTCGAAGGAGCAAGTTAGTTATCGCAAGAACCTCGTCGTGATTGCTTAAACTCGACAGCTAGAGAGCGCTCAGGCTAACGTAAAACCGCGAATGCAAATTGCACCGATCTGTCATTGGAACTTCCATGACACACCGTTACCGGCAGCTGAGATTTCGAAATTGGCGAAAAAATGGTAGAACTTACCCTTGTGCCTACGCCATTGTCTGTAAAGGAGCGCCGCAACCAGCAGCAAGAGAATCGTTGTAAGGAAAGTACCGATCACAGCCCCTGCCACGCTTCCTGCCGCGAAACAGGTATCCCGTGGCTCGTCCTCCATTGCTCCTTCTTAAACTTTCCTTCAATGCATTTCCAACTTGGCTGTTGTGACGTACCCACGTTTCCTCTTCGAGGAATATCCGTGCTAAACCTTCGAACAGATTATGCTTCGCACTGTTCACCGTGACTCCGCACGACGTGCATAAGGAGACATTATTTTCACTTTGCAAGTCGTTGCCCTTTACCGAAGAATCACCACCGCGATCGCAGACCGTCCTACTGCCGTGACACCGTGCACGATACTAAAGAAAAAGAGAAAGAGAAAGAGAAAGAAAGAGAGAACGGACCCATGGATCGAGTAAAACAGGTAGCTGCGCAACAGGTGCTTCTGCCTATGAGGTGGGGATTTCATCTCTACACAATTTACTGAGGGCCGGGGGCAGGAGTGAAACGGGTATGCAAGAAGAGTGGGGGAACCTGGCATTCCTTTAGCGTTTCAGAGTTGACCGTGTTTCTGATACCTAGCCTAGAAGCATTACGTGAATGTAAACCGTAGACGTGTAAAGAAATGATTCCTATATGGATTAGATTTCTATAAAGCGGAAACGCCGCTATCGATACTGATCACATTTTAAAAGATGATTTACCAACTTCGAACGCTGATAGTAACATTAAATTAAGCAAAAACAAAAGAAAGATACTAATAATTCGATAATTAAGGTATTAACTGCGCAAGTTAATGTGTATATAATGGCAATTAAGGAATGAATGCTTCAAATCTTTCATACATGATTTTAAATTGTTAAATAAGAAAGAGAGTAAAATATAATTATTCGTTTATCATTATTATTTACCAGTTACATTCCATATATGCCAGTTTATACATATGATGTAATAATTAATTGTTGTTTTTTTAAACTTATTTATAAAAAAAACTTTAAAGATGAAAAATTGTTCGCTAATTACATGAAAGTAAAAATCAAACTATATATCTAAGGTTTCAGAGTTACTTAATGATGGTACGGAATGGTAATTATAAATTCCGTAAGTTATCGATCTTCAAAGTAAGATAGATACGCGCTTTGCAAGACGTAAACACGCCAAGCGTGTCATAACGCGCTGTTTTCTATAATATATGATTCTTTCTAATTTATATGCATTAGATCTCGGTCTAGTTTATACACCGGAAATCCTACAGCATGAAGTAATACGTAATAATTTTTGAAAACATAAAACGTTTTCTTCGTCATAAGTTCATCAATATTGATTATTACATGTTTTATCAATTTACATATAATATACATATAACCTCAGATTATTAATGAGAAATAATATTAATAAAATGAAAGAAAGTATTAATATTGAAAATATGTAGTTTAAAATTCTTATATTTGTTAAACAATTTACAAACTAGTACACAAAATTTTAGTCCTTTCATGGTATGATAAAAGGATAAACTAAATAAAACAATTAAAAAATTATTCAAAGTAGATATATTTTTTAAATTAAAATAAAGGTTACATCACAAACAAGGAATTGTGATTGTATTGTCAATAAATGTATACACACTTCGAAATTAGCGCGACATAAATTTTAAGGTAGATAGCGCTAAATTAGTTTCATATTACCATAATGCAAATCCCCCCCACTCGTTCCTCTAATTTTATGCAGTGAATCTCTTTAATTCTTGCGGATACCCTAGAACTAAACAAATGCACAGCGGCGATGGTTCTATGTGAAATGGCATATAATGCACAAGCAATTATTGATGATTTATATATCGTGATGCAATATTGCACGCAGCACTGCATTCATTTAAATAATACGTATAATTATTAGCTATAAACATATAATTCAAAAACCATTCTTCATGAAGAATAAAAGGCATAACATGAACTAGAATGTCGGTATGTCAGTTACCAATTTACCGACGTCAATTGTTGGACGCGAATTGTTGTACGGCTGGTGTCAAAATAATTTTCGCACATGTCGCTTGTGCATCGTACTCCATTTCACATAGAAACTCTGCTGATGTACGTTTGGATTAGTTCTAGGGTTTCTGCAAGTATCGATGAGACTCACTATATGTGATTCATATATAGTAATCCATTCTTACATAGGAATGGTTCACTACATCAGTTCAGTTTGTAAGTTTGTGCCTTAGTTATTTCTTCTAGAATTCTAGTCATAACCTGTAAAGTAACAACTGTAAAATGTAACAAAAGTAAATTGTATATATACTAACCTGCTGCAAATTAGTATGTTACATGTAATTATTGATTTTCAAGACGAATTACCGTATTCGAATTACGATATTCATGAATATAACCGTGAAAAAGGAACATAATAGAGGTGCTATAACCTAGTTCAATTCGTTTCTTGAACATCATGACGCTTACACCGAAAGAATTAACAAAATTATTGGATATTCTTGAAGAGGAAAATTTGGATACGAGTTTGGAAAACCTCTGCAATCAATTACATCATGTATTTCCAAAAGAAGATCGCTTCAAAGTAGGAATGACATTGATTCTTCTTTTACAACACATAGACTTGCTGCCAAAAACTGGGCAACGTATAGTAGCAGTGGCATTGTTATTTGAACTTTATAAAGGAGAACCACTAGCTTTAACACCCTTTGCACCGGTTTTTGTACAAGTTTTAAAACTGCAAGAAGAATCAAATAATGGTGTGTCAAAGACCAATTTTTCAGGACACATACCAGTTTTGTCACAATGTGAAAAGAATTTTTTAATAAATTTGTTGGGATACAATCAAAAAGATGTTTTAAAGAAAACTCCAAGACAAATTGTGGATGAATTATATTTTGTATCTGTACCACCTATTGATTTGAGTAATTTACAAATGCAACTGGCAGAGCGGCACTCAGAATTACCTTTTATTGCCAAATGTGGAAATCCTGTGATTTTACCTGATATGGATCATTCCAAAGTGACAGAGATTGATAAGAATGCAACAAAAAATATGACTGAAGTTTTAATTGCTGATGATCCACCTTTATGTACTCAAAGTTATCAACCTGAGTTTTTAAGATTAGCACCACCCCTTTATCGTTCAGTTGATGAATTACCATGGTTTAATTTCACAGAACCTGCACAATTTAAAATTGAATATGACATTAATATGTGTGTTTCAAATTGTGCTGGTGCAGAAGCTCGCAGATTAATGGGAAAAGCATTCAAAAGTGTGCTAACATTACAACAGCAGCAACATCTTGTTAATGAATTGGATAGGGATCCAAAATTGGTATATCATATTGGCCTTACTCCAGGAAAATTACCAGATTTGGTAGAGAATAATCCCTTAATTGCAATTGAAGTTTTGTTAAAGCTCATGCAGTCAAGCCAAATAACAGAATATTTTAGTGTTTTGGTAAATATGGAGATGTCACTCCATTCAATGGAAGTAGTTAACAGATTGACTACTACTGTTGATCTACCAACAGAATTTGTTCATTTGTACATTAGTAATTGTATTTCTACTTGTGAAACTATAAAGGATCGTTATATGCAAAATCGCTTAGTGCGCTTGGTTTGTGTTTTTCTACAATCTTTAATTAGAAACAAAATTATAAATGTAAAAGAACTTTTTATTGAAGTGCAAGCATTTTGTATAGAATTTAGCCGTATTAGAGAAGCTGCAGCTCTCTTCCGCCTACTTAAACAACTTGAATCTGGTGATATTGGTGGATTAAATGCACCACCTACTAATAATAAATTGGATATGTGTTAAAGTATTCGATAGATTGGTAGGCTATTAAAATTTTTAGCTATTTTTTTTTGTTACTTAAATTACAATGATTAAGATGTAAGTAGTGCTTCACAATTTTTTTTCCTAAGTGAAAATTGTAAATTTAATCAAATTTTATATATAATTTTGATATTTGTGAATAAATTATTGACTATAATACATTTATTTTTTATTAATTGTAAAAATATTGGTCCAATAATACTTTCTTTCAAAGAAACAAAAAAAGAAATGTTTTTATAACAGTATACATAAAGTATATTTATTTATATATGTTATTATTGTTTGTTGCTGGAACTAAATGACATACATGTATACTACTATTGTGGGTGTACTTTAATATATGTGTCATAAAGAATAATGTAAATTATTTTCTAGCAATAAATTGTAAAAAGTGTTCTTAGGAAAAAATAAAAAACAACTATAATTTGAATTCAGATGAAATGTTCTTAGTTACTAATATCTTGAAACACTTTATGCACTTATTTGTCTAAAATAAGATATCAAACACAGTTCTTCCTTTAAAATCTATATATTTTGTACTCTAAAAATAAAGGAAGAAACTAAACAATATCTTTTATATTTTGAATATAAGAGGAGCAGTATTTTTCATAATTATTGTTTGTTGATTGTAGAGTATTAAATTCTTAGGCTGAACTTAATGACATTTTATGCTATTTCTACATTCAGTAATGTATAACAAATAAACACAATAAAAAAACAATAATGCATCACATGTGTGGTATAATATTTGTTAGGTATATTATATTTATGATATAATGAACATTTTTTCATGAACAGCATTGAATGTTAGATAATATCTGAAAGCATTATGTAAAACGAATGTTAAAACATTCAAATTCTTAAGAACACAGTATATTAATTTAATTGTTTAAAGTAGTCTCCAAAAGAAATATTTACAATTTAATAACAAATGGAGTAAATTTACTGGTAAATGACAAAATTTCAATATCTTACATAGAAAATTATTACATAAAATAAATTAAAGCTTTTAGTTGTAAACAAGTTTGCAAATTTTAAGAAATTGTTACCACTTTTCTTTGTACGTAAGGTTATAAAAATTACAGATGTAAGTAATATAAGGACAGTAAAATGTTAACGACAAAATTTCGTTTTTAATTTTTTTTTATACATTTTTCATACAATTTATAATTTAGTGTCGTATGTATGTAAACATCTCTCTCATCGCGCCTAGGAAAACTTTTACGCCATGCGTTTGATTAGCGTGGAACAAATCAAGTGTAAATTAAGGTGTTATTCATTACATGCAACTTCAATGCAACAGGATTGATAGAAACTATTCTTTTTTCTAAATTTTATTTTCTCTGTGAATATAATCGTTTCATCAGACGTAAATTTTATTAAACAATAACAAGAAACATATTGATAATTGTTATTTTTAAAAAGAAAGTCTAGTTCCTGTATAGAATATTACTTTATAAGCTTTTAAACATATGTATACCTAAGTTGTGTGGACAAATAAATCATACAAAACGAACTACATACTTCTCATAAAGTAAGTATTTGTATGTTATACATAAAACACAAACACTGATTCACTATACTTGGACTTGTGATATTAGCACGTTTTTTTAATTAAAAGACTAGAATCTCATTTATTAAAAGACTAGATACAAAATGAATCTAGGTAAAATTAAACAAGAATGGTCGTTTACAAATAAACATTTCGAAATAAATTTTTAAATCAAAGAAGTTGAAATTTGCGTCTTTCGGGGAATGGATTTAGATGAGCTTCTCTGTTACGATAATATACATATACTTCCTATAGATATCCTTGTGATAAAGTAATAGAACGCACTTATAAAAAATTTTTGAAAAATTATGTTTTAAAATTTTAATTATATACATATA
>NW_017100347.1:729925-730450 GCF_001263275.1 Habropoda laboriosa | reverse complement strand
AAAATTATTTTACATTTATATTATTTATATATTTAATTTATATTTCTTCGTAGAATATTGTAAATTTAACTGATGAGATAAAAGTTCAAAAAGTTTGTTGTGTTCTTGCGTTATTTGAAAATGAGACATCTATCACAATCATGGCTGGAACATCTCTTCCTTGTTCGGGAAAAGTTGTCCCACTCGATAGTTTTGAAAAAAAATGATAAATCTGATCTAGTATTTTCGCTGCATTGTCCTTCTATTCTATTAAATGAAAATTAACTTAAAAATATATTTTAAACAACATTCTGTATATAGTATATACTATTTTTTTAGGTTAGGGTTGAAGTGTAACTCGACTTATCTTTTTCAGCATATATATTCAGAAACACAAGATAGAAAACGAAATGACAATATTTGCTCAACTGTTTGGCACGTATTTAAATAGACGTTCTCCATTATAATGCGCTCTTACGTATTAGAGTCTAAAATACAGCGGTTGGGGCATCTCTACCGGTGGAACATTTCATCCGGATTTACCCT
>NW_017100347.1:726628-729664 GCF_001263275.1 Habropoda laboriosa | reverse complement strand
AAAAATGCTCTCTCACTGTGAGCTATAAAATACCTACAAGTCAAATTATACAAAATTCCATATCAAATCTTAACAATATCTTGAAATTTTGTAAAAATTTTCTAAAGAAACCAAAAAAAGTGACGAACTTCGTCGTTGGTGCCTGTTTCGTTAATTTTCATATCATCACTTATAACAGAATAGAATGACAAGTAATCATAAATATATTAAGCAATGTTTCATCATTTCTGTTTGCCGATGTGAGATTAGTATGAAATAGCGGTAATATTAAGAAAACAGTTGTCCGTTATCTTATAAATAATTATCCAAACCAATTACTAACGAACGAGTTGAATCCGTTACTAAGAGATGAGAAAATTCCGCTATTTGTTTCAGAAGCAGTGTTCGCTCCTGAATGTGGTCGAAAGTGTATCACATGATCTCGATTAATATTGTCCCTGTTTCCATTATAAAAGTTAAATCCAGTGTCATCTTCATTTGGATGCCTCTATCATCGAAACAAATAATAATAAGCAAATGTTGTTAGTTTTATTTGTATTGTACAATATTGATAAAGCATTATAATATTCAGATTTTACGAATTATTTGTGTTTTACGATATTTTCTGTTTCAGTCAATTTTTTATGCTTACATATTGTTAAGTTGTGCTGGTTTGTAAAATTTTTGTACAAATTAATTTGAAAATATTAACATGATAAAAGAAATATTTTAGAAAGGTTCGAATAAAATAAATTATTCGTGTAAAATTAAAAAAAAAAAAATATCTTTAGAATTAGTTAAAATAACATGACACTTTTTCTCTGGAACAGTTACATTTTCTCCTATATTTAAGTCTAATAGAAGTGTTTTGATATTTTGTTTCTTATGACACACCTAACCTCTAACCTAACCTAAATAGTTTCATTCAAGTTATACTTACGCTTACTCTATATAGTGTTACGTTGAAAGACGTTGGATGGTGTTCTGCTACCCTAAATTCAACATCACGAGGAAGATATCCATTTGCATATATCTATAAAATATAATATCAAAATATTATAAAATTGTTCTCACAGGGGAACATCTCGAAGTGATAGTCACTGATATCGATGAAGCTTCTGAGAAAAATATTTTGAATCTTGTATTTTCCAGCGACGAAATTTGAAAAATACAAAATTATTTATTATTTTTTACGATTTCATCAAGTTTGTATCAAAATTTTAATATTACAGTTTTCAGCACGCAAGAATGTTAACGTATATAAAAGTACCGTTTTCCACCATTTTGGTATTAAGCCTTTAATATGAAACATTTTCTACGAATTTACCTCTAATTTGTACACTCCTGGCAATAAAATCCTCCAAAATTCGCCATATTTTGTAGTGAGGAAACTAACATCTCGGGACTTCACCTTAATAGATGCTCTCTCAATGGGATTCCCGTTTTCATCAACAACGAATCCACGAACTCCTTTATGAACCTCAGCCAAAAACTTAATCAATGCCTAGAAAGTCAATAGACACACGTAAAATTTCATTTTCACCCTGTCGTTGTTAAAATGAACACACTATCATAATTTTTAATCACGCTAAACCAAAATTGCTTTATTTCTTGTCAAATTTAAGAACCAGTGTCTCGAGCAAGAAAATTTAAAATAACGGCAATGAGTTATAAAAATGCTATTATCGGAAACTACGAATCAAAAATAAGTAAAAAGAAAATTCGGAAAAGTATATTTTAATATATGTAAATAATTGTTTCTCCGAAACTTCTTCTTTCGTTTCGATAACTTACAACGCGATTCTCCTCCCAATAAAATTGCAAATCAGAAGCGGGCGGATATTTGCAGCATGAAAGTTCTAACGTGATTTCCATACAACCGTTCCACACGTAATTGAAGTCTTGCATTCCTCCGGTGAGCGGATACCATTGAGCACCATTTGTGATACCATTTTTAAATCCCAGTTGAGATGGTGAACATGCCTGTCCTTGATACATAGATCCATGGTTTCGCGAATATACTAGCGACAAGTGTTGAAACACGTCATCATCTGGCGAAATACTCGGCGCGGAAGTATAACTCTGAAACACTAAATTATTCGTATAAATCTTAAGTCCGATTTAACTATTCGAAGATTTTTTCAAATTTTTACGAAAAAGCCCACTATAAGAATTAATTAGAACAATTTATGACAAGAGACTTAGCTTGCACATAAGTATGATCATTGAAAATGTTTATGAGAGTACGCACAAGATTCAAAGTCACGCAGGTAGCTAACGGGTGTTAAATAAATATTAATTGCTGGTAAAATGTGCGAGAGAATGTTAGAAATGACGAGCGATCCAATGTTGCGTTGTTTTAGAAATTAGAAATATTTCTCTTGTTATTACAGAATCTGGGCGCGTAACGGGGAAGCTAAAAAGTGCCTTCTTGAGAAGGCTATGGAGAAGAACAGAAAAATTGCAATTATACGTTCTACTAAAAATTGCTAACATAGTAGTAAGTATCGATTATAAAGTACTAAGTATGATGGAAGTTAAAATTAACGATAAGCTGACATACACAGGGTGTCAAAAGAAAAGTGTCTGAGGATTTAGAGCAGGCATGGGCAACATTTCCTGGTTCTGGAGCCAAATTATCATTTTCTCTCCGCGTAAAGTATTACACCGAAAGGATTGATTTTACACACTCTTTTTTTCTAACACTCTGTATATATTATTCGAGTTGTACCCGACGAATAAATATTAGAATAACTTCTTCAAGTTTAAAAAAAATTACGTTCCTACCGAGGATAAAACATTAACAACAGTTACGAAATAAGCGTTTGCAATAGTTGCTAGAAAAAGATAAAATTGTAAAACCAATATTTTGACATGTATTTTATTCAACGATATTTATTTTTATATTATTCAGCATTTTTTGGTTATTAAATTATTTTGCAAAATCAAATATCTAATCCTGCGACTTATCTTTGAAGTCTTTAAATACCCAATATTAAGTACAACTACGTTATTGCGAATATGAAGGCATTTTGTAATGTTTCATTATTAATGAAT
>NW_017100347.1:715309-726579 GCF_001263275.1 Habropoda laboriosa | reverse complement strand
ATTATGTCTGTTTCACTATTAAATGTTTTGTCAGTTAAAAAAATATTACACTTTTTATATAATCGTTGCGAACTACTATTATCTCGAACAGCATAATATTTTGAAATCTAAAGTATATATGTGACAAACAAAATGAAAAAGATAATTTTTATTTGACATTCAAAAATCATGAATTAAAAAATTCTTTGAAAAAAAGAAAAATATTTGTATTTTATTTTACAATAAAATAATGTCATAGAAGCTCTACAATAGACTTTCTGATTGGGAAATATACTATACCTGCACATAATGGCGCTGACCGGCATATTCCTGACAGCATGAAAAGTTATACAATACGATGAGATTGCTTTCAAACATATTAATTACATAATTCAATTCACATTGTAATAATAACAAAGTATTTGTATGCAATTGAATTAAATCATTTTTAATATATGTATGTTAGTATGTATGTATATTTGTACGTTACTGTTTACTTGAGAATTTTCTTAATAGTGCTACTGCAATTATTTTTTTTTCAGTCTAATTGTAAGTTTAAATGACACACCAAAAGTGAGGTTTCGAAAGATTAAATTTCAATGGTAAATATATATATATATTTTTTTTCTTTTCGTTAAAGACGACAGGCGATCGTGTATAAAAACAAACTTACGCGAATTTGGAGTGTTATCGAATGGATAACTAGCAACCAAGGCACCTCCGTGTAAACTTCCGGATAAAACGAATTGAATTTTCGAGACCCACTCTTTCACAGCTTCCGTTTCTGGTTGACTTTTCTTATTGTTCTGCTTGAAGTAGTCGGGGAAGTTACGGTTCAGATCGAAACCGCGTGCATTGTACCTGCGAAGAATCTATTTGTGTGCAAAATATAAAATAGTAGCTGTAAAAAGTTTTTCATTTTAATTAAACTGGGAGATAAAATCGTTGAAGTATTTCAGAATGCTTGAAAAAATGATCGACGAATGTGATTATGAACGTTGATCTATTTATTAAGAAAAAAAATATTCTTAAATGTTATATCTAAAAAAATTGTTTAAAAAATTCTCTTTTTATATTGAATTTTTCTCAATACTACGAAGAGCTTAATTCATTTAATTCCATTTGTACTTATCATAAGGGTGCTTGTACAGGGTGATTCACCTAACTTGACGACCTGAAATTGCTCTAACTTAAACTATTCACTGTACGAAGTATTGTGTGAAGCAAAAGTTGCCTGATTTCAAGGGGCACATATGTTACAATAATTCTTTTTATATATAAAGTTTTTAAGGTCACCGTGATTTTTTTTAAGAGCATTAAAAGCTGAGTCAATGAATATTAAGGTGTGTAATGTGTCTAAAATGGGTGAGATGTTTATGATAAAAGTACTGTTCTGTTGAAATCGAATTTACGAATCGAGAAATATACTTTTGCGTGTGTTGTGTAAATTCGATTTCAGTAGAATAAAACTTCTATCGTAAATATCTGAATAAATACTCACGTTAAACATATTACACCTTAATATTTATTTATTCGGCTTTTAATGCTTTCTTTTTTAATGCAAAAAAATCACGGTAATCTTCAAAACTTTATGTATAAGAAGAGTTATTGTAACATATGTGCCCCTTGAAATCAGGCAACTTTTGCTTCACACACTATTTCGTACAGCGAATAGTTTACGAGCAATTTCAGCTCGTCAAGTTAGGCGAATCACCCTGTATATCTACTAGAAATTCTTACCTGCCTTGTCCACCTTCACAGTATCCTTCTTTTGAAACTTCGAAGCCATCGGGATTCATTGACGGAAGAATATGAATTCTAGTATTGTCTAATAGCCATGTAATATACGGATCTGACCCATAATTCGTCACAAAAAACTGAAAATAAAAAACAAAACTTGAAATATTCGTACAGACAGAGCTTCGCAGCTTCTAATCGATCAAATAATTTTGCAAGTATTTAATATTTTACGTTTCACCTAAAACGATTTTATATTCATTTACTAAATTAAATTTTTTAATATTTTTATACAAATTTATGTGTTCGATACAAGTGTTTGGAATGTAAATAACATTATTAAATATAGATATATAAAAATGTACAACTGTGTATTGTGTTGCTACGTACGTGAATCAGATGTAACATTAATTCACGTCCAACAGCTTCGTTTCCATGTATATTGGCCACATATTTCACATCTGGTTTACCGATCATATGTTCGTAAGGCGAGGAAGAAACAACCATTACCCATAAATCGCGACCTATAAAATGGATTTTTAAAACAATTCACAATATTGGTAAACGAAAACATATCTTAATCGTTCCAAAATTATGATATTTTTTAATTGTTCGAATTAATATTTCACATCATTTTTTAATATTTCTTCTATGTTAAAAGAGAATTTCACGCATGCAGTGCTATATAAGAAATTAACAACTGTAAAATGGTTAAAAAAATTATATACAAGAATTATGATGATAAGAAAATATATTTTAAACGATGAAAAATTTCTTAGAAGGAGTATACCTTTTACGGACTTTCCTATCGAGTATAAGGCAGTGAGATTTTGAAAACGGAGAGACGTTGTTCGTAGAAAACGGCTCATTTGGTCGTAATTATGATATGTGAAGTCGATATTGTACATTTCTTCATAAACGTGAAAACGAGCATTGTAATGGTTCGAAGAATCCTTATTAATGTGTTGCGAGGCACCGGCAGTTCCATGATATGCTCCGAAGAAGATGGAAGCGAGGAAAAATATCTGTCCATACATTCTATGAATTAAACAAGAACATACTTCAATTATAATATTCCGATAATGAGAATTCGTCGGTATCGATAACTCGTTATTCTTAAGAGGAACTAATTATTCTTTAATATAAATGAGATATTTTAACGCGCTGTATGGATTTAATATCTCTCTTTGTGTACGCATACGTATACTACAGGTCAAAAGTTTGGAATCATTGTGCATTGCAAGTTACGCGAAAATTTCTAAAATTTTTGACAATTTTTAAGAATTTTTAAGAATTCTTTTATTATTTAAATCAATCGATAAGAGGTAAATTGTAATTAATTTCAAGTAGATTTAATATTGATGAAAATTGCCAGATGATGCCAAATTTTTGGCTGGTAATGTACATTGAGAACACTTGTCTATTAATTAATTCTTACTTACCATCTGTTGTTAATTACTATTTGTATTGATAACTTTCTAAGATTACGTTAATCTATATTTAATTAATATAATAATTTCTTTCACATAGCGTTAATGTGGTATATTTGTTTTTTAATTTGACAGAAAATTAATTCGTTGAATTTTTCTGATGGTAAATTGTGCGTTTCGGGCTTGCAAAATTATATCGTACAACTTTCATAATATGTACATCGTAGATAGAACGATAGTCAAATATGTCACGCTTACATGCGCACGCATAAAATGAAATTAAACCTTGTTACATATCCGTCTATGTAAATTCTACCGAATTAGTAGGAATTCAAGAAAATTATGCAAAGTATGTCAGAAATGGGTGACCAAATTTTAAGAGCACATTTTACTCACTAATACTCACTGAAAAGTTAAAAAAATATTTCATATGCACGTTGCTTCAAAAATGTTTCTTAACGAATTATAACAGAATTTCTTGACGAACAAGCTTGAAAAATTGAAAGTTCTAAATTTTACGACAAATATAATAATAAACGATACAATTTAAGGTAACTTAGAATAAAAACATTTCTGAAAAAGTTTTTCCACGGAAATTCCTGGTCAAGCACTATTGTAAAGAAGAGGCGTTTATAATTTAGAAAGGAATGGTTTCCGGGCCCATATTCACATGACCTTTTTTATCCCTACCGTTAGTAGAATACGTTCCTAGAGTTTAGTCATTTATTTCCGGATCAACCAGTACGTACAGTTTTTGTACTACGGTATAGTAGGCATCTAATTTACCTACACGTCTGTTTGATTTTTATTTGCCATTTTCTCATTATTTTCGCGCTAAGATCAAGCTGCATCGATGGAAATACAATAATTATGTTTTAAATGGAGTCGACGAGCACCTAAAAATACAAGGCTTGACAAAAAAAAAATTGGGTTACGATTATTGGGCTGAGACGAAATTAGTCGTCGATCAATCAACGAATGCTCCTATAAATCTCTGCAAAGGTTAGCAGTATTCGTGAGAGGAAATATATATGGTAATGAAAGTAATACAAATATCTCACTCGAAACGTAATTAAAAACAAATTTCTTCGTTGTTTCAATTTAAGTTTCTTTACATATTATTGTACGTGCAGTAAAGTGAAAATATTCTACGTTATATAGGATAATCTAATATTTCAATTATCGTACACTTTATAAACAAAATCATCGAATACCATCTATCGCGTCAAATTTTTTTTACACTTGCTATACTTTTTCATTAAACTTCTTCACTACGATTATACAGCACGATAAAAATACACAAATACATTCTTCGATGAAACGAGAGTTCAGAAACGCTAATAATTTCGCTACATCAATCTTAATATTTGAATTCCATTAGTATCGCGATAATAAAATAACGAACTCGTTAAAACTACACTGCAGAAATTTAAAATGGTGTACACCACTGTGTTGTCTTCGCGTTTCAACTTGACCGTGTACTTACTTTCTCCTTATTTTAAAACCTACTTCTTACGTAGCGCCCTTTAAACACAATCTTTCAATATCGCGTACACTTCACCTCAAGCTTAACAACCCGTATCCTTTCGATACAACGATAATTCTGAAGAGTATACACTTCTCTTACTTTAAAGTAACACAGAGAACGCGTAAGAATTCGAACGAAAAACGAACCAACAATAATTTCACAAAATTTCCGATAAACGTTTCTCAGGGGGGGGAAAAAAAAGAGAACAAACGTGCCGAACGTGACGAAGAGAAGAAAATAGGGAGAAAAAAGTTACCTGATTCGCTAATTAACGTCGGCGCGGGAACACCGTTGCACTGGAGGAACCGCGGACGAACACCGGTGGACAACAGCGGTAGGAAAAATCGGATAGCCTGCGATCAACTGAAACGGATACAAAGCACGTGGCGAAAGAAGAAAGCTCGGTGTAGAGAAATCTGATACTTGGTTTTGTTCAGACGGATCCTCTCAATGACATAGTACACTAGCAATAGTCGCAAGGCCGAGGCCGTCTTTCGCGGTTGAACACATTGGTTGCTTGATTCTCTATAAACACAGTTGCAACAATACTCATAGGGGGGCGAGAGAGAGAGAGAGAAAGAGAGAAAGAGCGAGAGAAGAAACGAAAAAGAAAAAGGAAAAAGGAGAAGCGATGGAAGAACAATTACGCGCGGTGACGAACAGACCGGACCGAATAGGAAAGGAGAGAACGATTTGTTTCACCTGCGAGAGTAACCCGAGGTGCGTGATACTGTTGGAACTTACAAAGAGAAGCGCGAAGTGTGCCGCGCATTCACTACCACCACCTCCACCACTACTAATGAAAACCACTTCCTTCGTCGCTAGCATCTGACGTTCTAGAACGGCTACCACTACAACTTCGTCGTTTAGTAAATACGCAGTTAACACCATTGCGCCCTACCACTACCACTTTCGGCAAAACAATGAGTAACACACGAACGGTGTCATTCTGGCCCCTTCTCTTCTACTCTTTCTCTCCTCTCTCGACTCACACCTCGCACCAGCTCCTCATCTACACCTCCGGGAGCTGATTACCGGATATCTCCCCGAAAAATTTTCTTTCGCTTCGTTGTTTCTGTAGGCGTGAGTACCGTTCGGGGCGTGTAAAAATTTTTCATTGAAAAGCTGTCCGAGGAAGTACACTACTCGATACACTCTCAGTCACCTACATTCCCAACACTGTGCGTTTGCACGCGCTTTCTTCCTCTTCCTAGATCGTACCGGGAAGTGCACGTGCACTTGTTATGTTTGATAATAAGTTTAAGTATCGTGGAACGTTTTCAGCGTTAAATTAGTCGGTTGGGAATTTGATCGTTCGAGTGGACGATATAGTGGCGAATGGGAAAAATGGTTTTGTGAAAATTCGAGGAAATACTCTTGCGACGACGTAATGATTTTGCTAAAAAAAAAATTGATCAATTAGAACATTTTGTGATAATTGCATCGTTGAAAATGCTTGTGAGAATATGCATGAGATTCGATGTCGCGTTGGTAGCTGAAAATATTTTAATGAAAATTCGGGGAAATACTCTAGCGACGACATATTGGTTTCACCGTCCCAAGAAAAAGAAAAATTGTATAATTAGAATATTTTGTAACAGAGACTTAGCTTGCATGTGATCATTGAAAAAAGTGACTGAAAATATTTGAATGAAAATCTAGGGAAATACTTTGAAAAATGGATAAAAGTTGTGAAGTGAAAAAGCGCTTAAGTTTTTGATGTCGAATTTAAAGGTGTTCGTTGGAAATATCGATTGAAATTTGTAAAATTCGACATGAACTTATGGGACGACCTAATACAACACCTCGTCTCTACTCGAATAGTACAAGTGGTTGTCTTTTGTACTTTTGTTACCTCTTTCTCTCTCTCTCTCTCGCTTTTTCTTTTTCGGTGTATAGGTGGTCCTCGGGACGTGAAAAAAAGTAGTACCGTTCGGTACTCTTTTTTTCTGGTAGGCGCAATTTTGCTGAAGGACCATTATTTCATTTCTGTAAATAGAAGCACTTGTGCTCCGTCAAAAATCCGGTCTCGCGTCTTAAAATCGTGAATTTAGAATTTTCTTTTTTTTTCCGTTCCTGTTTTTTCTTTCTTCCGCGTGCATGTGACCGCATGTGCAAGAGGAACTCTGGCGTAAAATGAGAAACCTACTTTAAAAAATATGAAAACGGAACGCGACGTGCAAGAAATTCTTGTACAAATTTGCCTTAAATAATGGTGCCGTACGAATGCGAGAGAGAAAGTAAGTGGAACGAGAATAATCGATATTCCGTTTAAAATTTTCGATTCGGCGAAAGCATTTGGCAGTTGTTACGTTGGAAAAATGCGAAATTTTAGCAATTACGTAAAATTATACGAAGATACAAGAACAACTGAACGGTTTTGGTAATTCTCGTTACTTCACTTTTTCTTTATCACGATTATGTTCGACGAATACATCAGTTAGGTTTACAATTTTCTGTTGTAAAAATTACACTTTTTTCGAAATAATCCTTTTTTTGCCAATTATTTTATAATTGCTTCGAAATATAGAACTTCTTGTGTTAATAATGTTGCTTTCCAAAGATGGAGGCACAAAGATGGATGTACAAGACTCACTTAACTAATAGTATATTCTGTTACTTTTCATTGGAAAATACTCCTCTAGTGCACAACTGTTAAAAATAATTCCATTCGTGAAATATATTTCGTGCAATTTTCTGTATTTAGGTCGAACGAATTGAATAAAAACTTTTCAATGAAATTAATATTTAAATTTTTCACGATTTTGGTTTATTATTATATTTTCTAAATATTCCAAAAATTGTCACGCAATTCACACAACATTCCGTTCTACAATTTAGTTCACATTCCACTTGAATAGTTCAATATTAAAAATTGAATTAAAAAATTCAATAATTCCAAGCTTTTTCTGATGCTTTTACGAACACGAATAATGTTACCAAAAAAAAAAAAGAAAAGATTTGTAACAAATAAGTTACATTATTATCATTTTCAAATCATTTTCTTCTTTTCCGCACATACCAACAACTGATTTCGGTAACAATCATCGTAACTACCTTTACACGTGTCTATATTATCATTTAAGCGCGATACTTAATTTTTGACAATAAAATGCTGAAACGAGGTATTAACAGTTACCTCGTCGATATCAAGCACATGGTCACACACAGGCGATATACAAGGTGTGATCTTATTCCGGTATCGTCGAGTGTTCTCAACGATAAATAACGGCCTAAAAAAAAAAATTGGCGAATTCGAGGAGGAACAGGCATTACCATCGGTAGGCAACCCTTGTGCACGTTCTAAGTGCTATCGAGATCAGTGTCCTACTAGCAGCGTTTACTAAGTAACAGATCATACTCTTGGATGGATCGTTGAACCCTGAAGTATGGAACGCGTTTGAAAAAATTCCAGTCAGAAGTATGTCACAGCGGTGTATGATACTAGCTGGTGAGAGTGGATGGAAGTGGGGGGAAATGGAGGTGATGGTAAAGGGAAAAGGGTGGGGAGGCTGGAGAAGAGAACTTCTCACGGTCGATGATCTACCTTGAGATGACCACGGGACCTCATTCTTAAAGGTCAGTGGATATTTTCAGCTTCTAATTTTAATATACTTAATGCTACATATTTTACCATCGCAATTGCATTTTCTGTCTGTTATTAACGTTCGGCTGTTAAACGTTCAATTTCTTCGAAGTATATCGAAGGGACAAAGTGTTTCTTCGTTCGTACGAGCGAGATATGTGGAGAGAATTGGTTAGACTTCACGTGACAACATTTCTTCCGAAGTGTGATTGATTGGTAAGCGAAGTTAGAGAAAAATTTGTATTTTTGTCACAGTAAGAGAGTAATTTTTGAAATATTCTAAGAGTGTGCTGGCAAGGACATGGTTGCAATGTCACAGCTGTCACATAGTGATTAACGACGTTATCGATACTAAAGTACAGACAGATGGTTAAATGTTAAGTTTAGAAGAAATGTTAATACATTTTTATCGACTGTCAGAATTTTAAGTTTTTTGGGGTTTTTACATGAAAAGAATAACACTTTTGTTGGAGTAAACAAAATTGACCTTTAAATTTGAAAAAGACCTTGATTCGCAAGAAAAGTGCACTTGCTGCATAAATCGTACTGTCTCGAAATTATGCAATTTTCATATGTAACAATTTTTCAAGTAATACTTAAGCAACATTTATTTATTCTTCTGTATAATACTGTTTCGTTAAATTTATTATTATTGTAGCAACTAAAATACTAAAAAAATATTGAAATTTCTTTAAAAATTTAAGTAGACTTTTTCGTAAAAGTTGGGTTTGAAAATTTTAATACGGAAAATGATAAAAATATGATTCGAATAGTCCAAAAGAAGAAATACAGTGCAATGAAACTTTTTCCGAGATTTTTACAGTCGAATTTTTCAATGTCACCGTTACTTATATTACACCTTGCAGCACTCATTAGAATACATTTCGTCATATAAGTTACGACCTCAACTCTGGACACCAAAAAAGTGACCAAATTTTAAGGCAGCGTAACGATGATTTATAAACGTGCTGCTTATGTTAATAAACGTACAAAATTATGTTCCTCCGCGAAAATGTAGTGTCTGACAAGAAGAGCTTTCTACTTGTTCCCCAGCTTTCTTCGGAAAAAACTTGGTCAGTTTGTAGAACTCTTTAATATTAAAAAATATGAAAAATTGAAGATAAACTCGCCTTGCGTATAGAATTATAATATCTCTCTTTCCAATAACGATAGTAGCCATTAAATTTATAATCATTTATTTTCTCTTCAACCAGCAATGATGAAGTGCGTTCAATGCGTTTCTCAATAAAAATCCTAACAAAGCAGATTTGTCGCTTCGTAAACAATCTTACAGTAGAAATTTTCAAAACAGTATGCTCTTTTCTCCATGTTACGAAAATTAAAAAAAAAAACAACCATTTTTTCCAAAAATTTTAATTTCCACTTTTTACCAACCATGATCGAGTAAATCTAAAAAGTTTCCACTGTTACTCACAAGGAACATCGAGTGAACCGCGTCGATTCGGATAAAAATTTTGTACGATACAGTAGTTTCGAATATATTCGATATATCGTAGGCTATATTAGCCAGCCGGACGAGGAGAGCTTAATGGAGGCGCGTGAGTGGGAACGAAACGAAAAGAAATATATGTGTGCGGTAGAACGAGTCCGTTTCAATTCGATCGCGTACCGCGTGCAACTTTATTTCCCTTTGTGATACTTGGCCACGCGATCGCAGCATCTTATCAACTCGCTCGAGGCTTTGCCGAATACCGACTGACTGCGCGACAATGCGTACGCCGGTAATGGAAGCCGAAATATTTTGTGAAAGTTCCGTGTAGCATAGAGTACAACATACAGGGTGTCTGTTTTAACTGGACACAGTAGTGTAAGACGTCATATGGCGTGTCTAACTGTAAGCTACGCGACCAAGACCCAAAATGCAGTGGCGCGCTTTAGGCAACGACATCTGGTGTCTACGCTTTAACAGGGGATTCCCATTTCGAGTATTTCTTTTCTTATCAGCAATCGTCCGCATAGAAGGGGTGACAATCTTTAAACTTTTTTTTAATTACTTTTTTATTTTTCAAAGGGTATAGTAGGATAAGGGAGTCAAAAGTATCCTTAAGAGGGAAATCCCCATTTGAACTAATTTTTTTATCAGCAATTGTCCACATAGAAGGGGTGAAAATCTTTAAATTTGTTTTTAATTTTTTAATTCTCAAAGGGTATTGTAGGATAAGGGAGTCAAAAGCATCCTTAAGAGGGAAATCCCCATTTGGACTAATTTTTTTATCAGTAATTGTCCACATGGAAGGGGTGAAAATCTTTAAATTTGTTCTTAATTTTTTAATTCTCAAAGGGTATTGTAGGATAAGGGAGTCAAAAGTATCCTTAAGAGGGAAATCCCCATTTGGACTATTTTTTTTATCAGCACTTGTCCACATTGAAGGGACGAGGATCGCCCTTAAAGTTGAAGTAAAAAATCTTTAAATTTGTTTTTAATTTTTTAATTCTCAAAGGGTATTGTAGGATAAGGGAGTCAAAAGTATCCTTAAGAGGGAAATCCCCATTTGGACTAATTTTTTTATCAGTAATTGTCCACATGGAAGGGGTGAAAATCTTTAAATTTGTTCTTAATTTTTTAATTCTCAAAGGGTATTGTAGGATAAGGGAGTCAAAAGTATCCTTAAGAGGGAAATCCCCATTTGGACTAATTTTTTTATCAGCAATTGTCCACATAGAAGGGGTGAAAATCTTTAAATTGGTTCTTAATTTTTTAATTCTCAAAGGGTATTGTAGGATAAGGGAGTCAAAAGCATCCTTAAGAGGGAAATCCCCATTTAGACTAATTTTTTTATCAGCAATCGTCCACATAGAAGGGGTGAAAATCTTTAAATCTGTTTTTAATTATTTTTTATTTTTCAAAGGGTATAGCAAGATAAGAGGGTCAAAGGTGCCCTTAAACCAAATTGGTCTTGCGATGGACCATTCGATAGCTTACTGAAAGGAAACATTCGACACCAAGTTAGAGGGGTAGTTACAGGGAAAATTCGAATTATCAGTTTTT
>NW_017100347.1:709967-715251 GCF_001263275.1 Habropoda laboriosa | reverse complement strand
ATACGTTGTTAAAAAATACGAAATTCGTCCATCTCCAATAATTTTCGAGATGTTAGATCGAATATATTTACTACCCCTAACTTTGCGGGCAATTCTCACCCCTTCACTGTGAACGATAGCCGATATGAAAAAATATGCGTCGAATATTTTTTTTGAAAACTACTATGTACCACAGTTTCATAAAAATCGGTGATTATCGCTTCAGGATTTTCCCTTGTTAGTGTAGTTTCTAGTATAACACTATATACTCCCAGTAGGAATAAAAGTTAACCCAATTAATTTCAATCGGTGTCGAAAAAGTTACTATTGCGAAAGAAATGAATCGGTGTAAAATATTTCGCGTAACGAAAAACTAATAACTGGCAATATCGCAAAAGAAATGATAAGTACAGCGATCAATATTGAAGAATCAAGCGATTCCGTCGTCTCTCGTCACAGAAGAAGCTTATCCGTCTCTCTCAAGCTTGCTGAATGATGGAAGTTCGCAAGAAATGGAGCAGGCAGGCATTGATTTTCAGTACGAAAAAAAGTGCTGTTAACTTCTGGCTAAACGAAAAGGAAAGGAAACTGTTTTACGAAACGGCGAGAGTAGAATTTAGAAAGTAAGAGACGCTAAAACAATTACGCAGATGGTGAAGATTAAACAAAGGTGGATACATGGTTAAATAAAATGGGACAATAACGAAACTTCGGAAACAAAGAATAAAAGAAATTACAATTGTAATTATGTCATAAGACGGCGGGAGTTGGAAGACAAATGGAGAATAAATGTAGAACGAATCTAAATAGGTTGGCGAAACTAACAACCGGCGTCATAAACCACTGCTCTCGGACAGAACCGTTCAATTATGGTCGCAAGTGTTTTTACACTTTTCCGGATATATCCCAACATTATCTGTCCGACTGAACGAAAACGTTTATTACTCCACGTGGACTAAATTGGCGAATAGAATTAGTTGAAAATTAGTAAAAAGAAATAACCATCCTAACGATCGTTGAAAATTTAATCGTGTTTAAGTTTTCCCGTCACTCGCAAAGAAATTACATTCTGAACAATAGGAATTCTCAAAATACAGATTTCGAGGAAATAAACGAATTCTAAGCATTTAAAATTATATCTCAATCAATATTACATGGACAAAATTGCCAAACTTTAAGGTGTAATAATAATTTATGTTACAGGGATGCAGTAAGAAGTTCAGAAAAGATTACAATTGCAATTAAAGAGGGCTAAAGGTATAAGAGAATTATTTCATATTTATTAAAAAGTCCAAAATACAGTAATTTTTACGAGTGATAGTATCTTTCGAGACAAAAATTTGTTTTTGTTAATTGCGAGTCCCTTGAAAATCCGGAGAGATTTAGGCCTATTAAGTGGGGCTAAAGATAGAAAATTAATTAATACTTATTAAGAATCCAAAATACAGTAATTTTTACGAGTAATAACATCTCCAAAAAAAAAAAACTACGATAGTTTTTTCTGATTAGGAAAATTGCAACTAATTTACGGTGATTTCCGTATGACGGTCTTAACAAACTACGTAATAGTCAATTAAAAGTGTATGACATAATAACTGTTTATTAAATCGGATTGTATCAGAAATGATTTATTTCGTAATAACTAGTCGGTTTGCGAGTGCACCTAAGTAACGCTGCATAAGTTACACAATTTAGGGTGCTGCATATCACACATACTTCGCCATTTAACTACTGGTGTGCCTTAGCCAATACTTTGGTGAAAGGTCTATTTTCCGTATATAATGCGTTCCCGACTGATCGGTGCAGTTTTTTCTGTTGCATCTTTTGAAGGAGAAGTAAACTTGCGCTTTCTCTAGTTATTTGTGTTTTCGTTGTAGCATAGGAACGGTCTAAATGACTATTAGCGTTCTAAAGACGTCAAAAATTATGCGAATTCACCGGTTGCATTGAAGAAGAAGAAACGTGAATGAATGTGAACGAAGATTTTGCGTTGAACAAAATAATAATATAAGAAAAATTCGATGACATAACTTTGCTGCAATGTTTCCTGTGTTCGAAACTGCACAACTGTGATACAATGAAAATTTTTTTAGAACTTTTACAGCACTCTTTGATTACGAGGACATTGTAACAGTTGAAATAGTTACGTTAACAATACTTCAGGATATTTGTGAATATTCATCGAGTTGACAATGTGGTTCAGTATTCTGTGTCTGGTGATTGTGTTAATTTTGAAAATATTGTTCGACCGCAATCGATCATCGAAATTTCCTCCGGGTAACACAAGCTTGCACAAAAGTTCCGAAATGTAACTGCAGTTTTAATGGAATTAAAATAATATTGATATTTAAGGTCCACGAGGTTTGCCCGTCATTGGAAATATACTCGATATCGTGAACTTAGTAAAACAGACGAAATATTATTCCGGTGCCTGGTGTCGATTGGCTGAGAAATATGGGCCTGTCGTTGGACTCAGATTAGGTTTCGATGAGCCGTTGATTATTGTTTCTGGAAAAGCTGCTATCACGGAGATGTTGAACCGATCTGAATTTGACGGAAGACCGAATGGATTTCTGTTTAAATTTCGAAGCGGTGGTACACGGCAAGGAATATTGTTCACAGATACCGACGTTTGGCACAGCCAAAGGAGGTGTATTTGAAAGAAAATTTTTTATTTATATTGTTTATTCATTATTCGAAATAACTCAATATAGAAATTTACTAATAATGTACATATCGTTCCAAAAGTTTGAGATCATTGACTTACTTTCTATAATTTTTTCAAAATTTGTAATATTCAAAGTAAAATACTTTTGTAGCCTTCAGTTTGAAGCTTGTAGATTGTAAAATAATTTCGTTACGTTTTAAGTTGAGTCAAAAATTGAATCTTTTCGTTTTTCCTAAGTTGAGTCAAAAATTGAATCTTTTCGTTTTTTTCTAAGTTGAGTCAAAAATTGAGTCATTTCGTTTTATTGAGTTAAGTCAAAAATTGAACTTTTTTTTTTTTCCTAAGTTGAGTGAAAAATTGAATCTTTTCGTTTCTTTGAGTTAAGTCAAAAATTGAATATTTTCGTTTTTTTGAGTTAAGTCAAAAATTGAATCTTTCCGTTTCGTCCTAGGTTAAGTTAAATATTGAGTCTTTTCGTTTTTTCTAAGTTGAGTCAAAAATTGAGTCATTTCGTTTTTTTGAGTTAAGTCAAAAATTGAACCTTTTCGTTTTTCCTAAGTTGAGTCAAAAATTGAATCTTTTCGTTTTTTCTAAGTTGAGTCGAAAATTGAATCTTCTCGTTTTCTTTTTTAAATTAAGTTAAAACTTGAATTTTTAAACCATAATTACGCGTTTGAACGTTGCGTGTTCTCAAACTTTTAGACATTAGTGTATATAGTGTAAAAATGTACATAAGTCCTTACGAATCAATAGTTAAGAGCATAATTAAAAATATTATATCAGTGGTATTACACTAGCTTATTTTTTCCAATAGGTTTACATTAAGAACACTGAAACAATTTGGCTTCGGAAAAGATGCAATGGAACATATACTCCAGCACGACGCAATTTCATTGACAAATGTTGTTGTTGAATTAACGAAAGAAGGAGCAATTACAAATATTCAATCTGTCATTTCTGTAGCTGTTTTGAGCAATTTATGGCTCCTCATAGATGGCACAAAGTATACGATTAAAATAAAAAAAAAGTGTATATTATTTCTTAAATAGTGTTTGTTGCTAAATCATCTTTTCCAATGTTCAGATTTGACATAGGAATGGAAAGTTCGAAGCTAAGAGAAGCGATAAGTGTATTGAAAGAACTTACTAGGAATTCGAATGTTTCGGGTGGTATTATAAACCAATTCCCCTTCTTGAGACATTTATTCCCAAAATTAACAGGATTTTCAGTGTTTGTAGAACGACAGAAACGTATAAACAATTTCTTTATGGTAAGTTGCAATCCACGTTTGTCACCAAAAAACGTTTAACCTTAAGTTTAAGAGTCAAAGGTCATTTCAAGGTCGTATCATGCACGAACGCATTTCAATATCACCTACAATACGTAGAATAAAAAAATTTGCATTCATATGCGAAAGAAAATCAGTGACCTTGAAAACTTCGAAAAAATGACCTTGAGATAAAAATTGATACAGATTTGGATGAAATTTGTGTTATTCATTCGTTAATGTTATATGCATATCTCGTATTAAAAGGTACGAATCGAAACTTTAGATAGGATTTCTCGAAATACATGTGTATTTAATAATTTTTAAAACAAAGGAAAAATCAATATTTAGTTTTTTTTTTCAACGTATCACTTTATTTACAGAAGAAAGATTTATTTGAATTACTACTGTTTGCTTACACATTTATCGTTTTATCATGTAGTCACTTGCTATTTTTAGCATTCTTCATTATTTTCGCAGGAAGTTGTATCGAAGCATAAATGGAAGGAAACAGCAGAAGGCTCAAATTTTATAGATGCTTATTTGCAAGAGATAGAAACACAGAAGACTAATTCGTCGTCGTTTTTTAATGGTAACTATTTTTTGTCGCGGTTATTCTTCTGGGTACGTCTCTTTCTAATTAACCCATACTTGTCACCAAAAATGTTTAATTTTGAGTGTCAAAAGTCACTTCAAGGTCATATCATTACACATCTCTGAATACATTTCCATGTCAACTATAATATACAACATAAAAAATTGCATTTATATGCAAAAAACAGCAGTGACTTTGAAAATTCCGAAAAAATGACCTTGAAACAAAAATATTCTTTGCGGCGTATATATGTACGTCATTTCATGATATTCAAATTGCACGTAAAATACTTTTCTGGATCGACACAACTGAAGGAGATATTTAGGTTAGGTTAGGTGGGACAGCCTGTATACATTATAATATTATAATACATACGTACATTTATATAAAACACAGCAGAGAATATTATTGTATAGTTTCGAATGATATTCCGGAAATTGGTTGGTAAATTTAATAAGGAATAGGTTAAGATTTACGTAACGTAATGTCGTAAGACAAGTTTTCACGTTTGGTCTTTTTAGAATGGCTGAAAACTTATCTCAAGTTTGAATACTCCCTCATTGAACCGGTTATACACTCGGGCTTGTTTAATTTAGGTCAATCAGCCATCGAATGTATCCTGTGAAACCTTAATAACAGTTTTGATTCCGGGTTTTTGAGCAAAATAATTAACGTCTATTTTCACAATCTAATTACATACTTTTAATGTCTACGAATGTCATGTATTAATCTATCGGAATAATCGCAAGAAATAATCTTTCGTTGAAGCTTAGAA
>NW_017100347.1:705753-709840 GCF_001263275.1 Habropoda laboriosa | reverse complement strand
ATAAGTATAACCTTTAATTTATAGAAAATGATGCTTGATTTATTACTTTAGTTAAATTTTTGTTCCTTTTTACCGTATTATTGGTAATATACATACATATCTTTTTGTAGAAAATCAATTAGTGTACGTTGTAAAGGATTTATTTTCTGCTGGAGTAGATACTACTGACAATACCATTGGTTTTGTCATAGCATTCCTTGTAGCTTATCAAGATGTACAGGCGAAAGTACATGAAGAACTTGATAACAATATAGGCATGGATGTTTATCCTTCCCTTCAGGATAGAGATCGGTGAGATGTATTACATATTATAATAATTTACTTTTTAGAATATTTGAGACAAAAAAAATTAATTTTCTTATTATATAGCCATATAAGTTATTTTCTGACAGGTAAGTAAAATTAAAATTTGTGTTTTGTACTGTTTAAATATTGTAGAATCTGTATTAATTATAACAGTTTATTATAACAATTGCAGCAATAACAATTGACAGAATATAACAATAATTTGACAACTCGCAACGCTACGACAACTCTTATGCAACTCTAACAATTATAAAACGACTTTTACAACTCTCAAATAACTCGAGCAACTCTTAAACGACTCATACAACGCTGCCTGTAACATTCTATCTCCAACACTCCATCTCCAATACTCCGACAACTCTTACAACACTCCTACTCTATCTGCAACTGTGGCTCTATTTACAACACTCCGACAAGACTCTGACTCTATCTACAACACTCCGACAAGATTCTGACTCTATCTACAACACTGCCGACTCTTACAACACTCTGACTCTATCTACAACACTTTGACGACTCTATGTAAATAACACTGACACTATGCGCAAGGAAACATTCTTCCTTCGTCTTCTTTTTCTCCCTCCATGCACGCACGCTATTTCTGGGTTTTTTTCCATTAAAAACGGTCAACGCATCGGTGGACTTCGTGCATCATCGAAGGTTTTCGCGAAGGGCCTGGTTTGCGTTCGTGTCGACCACCACTTTCTCTTTTGCAACCTTCGTCCTGTACTTCTTAAAAACTACGTACGAAGAGGGAACGTTTTCACGATACTGCAATATTTTCTTTAATATTTGAATTTTTCATTTTTTTCACCTTCATTAATTTATCTTATATGATGTAAATTGTTATTGTTTCTTTTTATTGTTGCTATAATTGCTATTACAGGCTACCATATTTAAAAGCGGTTTTAGCAGAAGTATCCAGATTAGCGAACATTGGTCCAACTACTATACCACACCGAGCAATAACGGATTCTAATTTACTAGGTTTTGAGATAAAAAAGAATTATACTTTGTTAGCTAATCTTAAAAGTATTCATATGGATAAAGAACACTGGGGAGATCCTGAAGTATTCCGACCTGAGAGATTTATCGACGAAAAAGGACAATTTATCAATGATTCATGGCTTGTACCTTTTGGTTTAGGTAATTTTATTTTTTCATCCTGCCATATGAAAATATCATTTTTGGCTACAATTAAGTGCAAAACTAATTCATACCTTTGTAAAAATGCATCAAACCAACATTTTTTATTTAATTAACAAAAATGAAAAAAAACCTAATGAAAACAGGTTCATATTTAATTGATTTAGTTATGTTATGTTTATTTATATTTATTTAGTTATTTGTTTTTTGATAGGTCGCAGAAAATGTTTGGGTGAAACTTTAGCGAAAAATA
Source organism: Habropoda laboriosa (assembly GCF_001263275.1). NCBI lineage: Eukaryota > Metazoa > Arthropoda > Insecta > Hymenoptera > Apidae > Habropoda > Habropoda laboriosa. The sequence continues at coordinate 708,135 of NW_017100347.1, read as the reverse complement.
CAATTTTTCTTTTTATGGCATGTTTATTTCAAAGGCTCCGTATCATGTTGCCATTAAATCATCCTAAACCGTGCCTTCAAGGAATTGATGGTTTTATAGTAGGACCACCTGAGATGGATATTATTGCCGTTCAAAGATACTAATTGCGACAATAAAAGAAGAAGTTGGGTAATGTTCTATAATAGGAGTTAATCGAGAAAAAATAAAAATTATCTGTATTGCACAGCTCGATTCATTAGAAATAACATTAAAGTATTTCGTTCCGGAAACTTAAAAATTACATACTTCGTTTTCAAAAAAATCAATTTTGAAAATTTTTATAAATCACTTTTTTGTTGTATTATAAATATTGTAGCAATATTTTTTATGTTTCGAAACAAACGAATTTTAATACGTTCCTTTCGCACGATCTTGTAAGTAAAAATTAAAAGATGGAACAATCTGTAACTATTTTTAAAAACAATGCAACTGTATTGCGTTTATTATATGTATACACGAGTAGACTCCCTCTTATCCGGTTCCGCTTTAACCGGTTACATTTTCGTTGGGAAGCCCAACAGGAAAACAATTGACACATTCTGTGTTACGTCATTCGTAGTTCACAGCATTTATCATAAAGGAAACTTCAATCAAACGAATGAGTACATTCTTCAGACTTAATTTTGAAATAAAAAAAAAAGGAAGCTGAAAATGTAAAGAATTTAACTCAAGAGTTCTGTTCTTACAGTCGAATATTGTAATCCAATTTTTTTTTATCACTTTTTAAGGTTCTGTTCAAAATTTAATATTTTGCCTATACACGAAACGTGGTAAAAGATTCTAGGAATGAATACAGTGCACTGAAATGAAATAATTAAGTTTGAATTTTGTATTTCGGCTCTTTAATATATCTGTTTACTTCATATAAATGGAATAAAATATATCTACCTTATTAAAATAATTCGAGAAACTGCTGATTCTCGTATTTTTAATATTTTCCTGTGTTTCTGTGAAATACTTATGTTGGAATACATTATGATGTATATGTTATGTTAATTATGTTGCCCATAAGTTAAGTTTTATAATTCTTATTTCTTTGTGTACAATATAACAACACATGATATTAAATATTTTGAATTTAGCGCTGAAGAAATTGAAGTTAATATCTGTATTTATTCAAAGATGGCGCTGAAATACAAAGAAAGTTTTGTTTTCTCTCTGAATTACATTTTAATTTATGTGTGACATTCTGGCGAGCTCGAACATGTATGTATTGATGTAGAATGAATCAGAAATGTTTTGGTTTTTGTTAAGGCAAAAATAGTTGGAAGAATTATTAAAAGATGTTGATAAATTGATATGGCAATATTTATTGTATACACATCACGTAATTAATATAAATCAGGGAAATTATTTATACAATTACTGTAACATTTATTTAAATACAGTATAACTTTTTAAGTATGCGTAAGTAAATTATTAATCGTCTAATTTTTATGTGAGGTTTATTAAATAAACAGTCTTTAAAAGTGCGACATTTATTACGACATATGCTTAGTATATTATTATAAATAATTTTACATGTCTTATGTGAACATGCTAGTAGTATTTCATTTTAAATGTATTTAAAATTCAGGTATCAAGACTTTCATCTGCATTAACTTCTAATGTTGGACAACATGGCAAAGGATCCATTGAATAAAATAGTTTTGAGTTATTATGATTGTTTACTTAGAGCTAGTGATATTACATTACTTCAAGGATCTCACTGGTTGAATGATGTTATAATAGGATTTTATTTCGAATATTTGGATAAGAAATTTAACAAAAATGAGAAAACAAAATTGTATTTCATCAGTCCTGAAGTAACGCAACTGTTAAAAATGTCAGATTCATCTCAGTATGGTATATTTTTGGATCCTGTGAAGGTATCAGAATGCAAATGCATACTTTTCCCTTTGAACAATTGTGAGAGAAAAGATACAACAGGAGGATCACATTGGAGTTTATTAGTATATTGCAAACAAGATAAAAGATGTTACCATTTTGATTCATCAAGCGGTTCTAACAATAGTATTGCTTCAGCATTTGCAAAAAATGTAATGAGTTGTATACTTGATAAGAATGAATCTAGTAATAAATTTGTTAAAGTAGACTGTCCACAACAAGATAATAGCTATGATTGTGGAGTTTATGTTTTATGCTTAGCAGATGTAATTACAGAGAATGTAATAAAAAATGGAAGAGTAGATGGATGTGATTATAGTCAAGTTAAAAAATTAACATGTACAAAACGTACACAAATATTGAACTTAATAAATGAACTTAAACATAAATCAAGTACTATTTAGTAAATAATAGATACAATTTCTTGTATAAATGAAATATAACTAATATATCTTT